>NC_032011.1:21664183-21721128 GCF_001865875.1 Lupinus angustifolius | reverse complement strand
AAAAGAAATCAATCACGTTTCCTCCACGTTTGCTTGGAACACAAGAAACAGATTCTGCCTGCACGAGTGGTGCTGCTGTCTCGGTCAGGCTGGCCCATAGTGCTGGTGTTGCTGTCTCGGTCAGGCTGGCACTTGGCTCGGTCAGACTCGTGCTGGTGCTCCTGTCTCGGTCATGCTGGTGTGCCTTGGCACTTGGCTCGGTCAGGCTCGTGCTAGTGCTCCTGTCTCAGTCATGCTGGTGTGCCTTGGCACTTGGCTCGGTCAGACTCGTGTGCCTCGGCACTAATGCTCGGTCAGGCTCATGCACCTTGGCACTGATGCTGGCCTGGCCATGCTCATGCGCATACTTAGCTCGGTCAGAGTTGGCTTGTTGCTTGATCTTGTCTTCATGAGCAGTGACATCACCAATGTTGCTTAATAAAACTTCCTATTGAAAATGTTACAATGAAAACACATATGTTAAACAACTTCCACGGTAGTTGAATAAACCAGTTGAATAAGTGATTTTTTATTGTGTCAAATAACTAAATAAGTAATTTTGATTTTTTTTTATAGATTATAGTATAAATATGTAATTTTAGCTACATGTGTTGAACAAAATTATACTTACTATTTAAAACTTATTTTATATGATGTGTGTATTTAAACAAATCTCAAGCCATAGATTATATGTGCATTTGTAATAAATTATTATTAACATTGAAATTATATGACACATTTATATTAATGTATCCATAGATGGTGGTAAACAACTTTGGTTGAAACTTATATTGCCAATATAATTGATTAACAATTGTACAAATATTAATAATCATGGTACATCCAATTATTAATTGTCCAAGAGTTTTCAACTACAGCAAAATAATAAAACAAACTTCCAATTAAATAAGTAGGCACAATCAAGAATTATGTAAGGATTATAGCTTTCTAAAGTTCAACAATAAATTATAACATGCTAAAGTTTCAGTAGTAAAAATAAATAAAAAAATTGGTAATTAGTTAAGTCAAAATTTTGACTCCATATTAGTATATGTGGAGTCTAATTAAGAATGAGAATCCATGTAATAGTAGCACAACAAATTAAAAGTTTAAAACACAAAATGTTCACTACTCTTCTTGGACATTGAACAACTCCTTGATTATTATTTTCTTCATTATTACATCTGTTAGATTTATTTAAGTGTGAAGTCACACATTGGATATGCGGGGAGGAGTGGAAGAGTTTATAAGAAGGAAAAGTTCATGGAACTAATGCCTTAAGCTTTTGGTTCAAGACGTGGTGTCTCACTTGTGACTCTTCACTCTACACAAAAGTTCACCAACAATCGTTCACTTCAATACTCAGTCAAATTGAACCTTGGAACTTTCTTGGAAAGCCTCAACCGCTACCACCATTATCTACTTCGACAACCCTAGTTCAAAAGAACTATCATACTCCACCATAAGGAGTATACCCACATCACACACATTCTGTCAATACTAACTAATGTCTATGTCACATCCTTGCATCCAAGCCAATGCCCATGTCACACCCCTGCATCTCTACTAATGTTTGTGTTACAACTTGCATCAAAGCCAATGCTCATGTTACCCTCTACATCAAAGTCGGTCAACACCTCTGAGCTTTTGTGGGTCTGCTAACAATTAACATCCTTCACTATGCCATTAGGATATTTCACTTCTCATCTCAAATGAGAACATTTTCTCAACATCTAGAGAGATATTCTCTATGTCAAACTCAACACTATGAGTCCTTATCTCCACCTTGATCCTAACCCAATACATGAACTTATGGGATTCTAAATGAACACATACATTGTTGGTTAAGAGCATCTTTAGCCATTATCTGACATCCGGGTTAAGAGCCAACTACCAATTGGCTCTGATACCAATTGTTGGTGCAGCGGAAGCGATCGTTGCGCAGTGTTGGTCACAAGCAATCAAATAATGTGCATAGAATAAATAGAAGAGAAGAAACAAGAGAATTTGTTAACGGGGTTCAGCCAATTGTGCCTACGTCCCCGGGAGCGCTGAGCGGCTACCAAAATATCATTAGAGAATAAGGATCACAAACCCTAGCACACCCATGGGCCCACCTGCCCATGGGGTGTTTCTATTTGGTGTTTACATATGGTGCACATTACAGCAAGGGACTTGAATCCAATATATAACATTGATATTCTATTCTATTCTGATACTAGATAATGTGGGATACAATAACATATTTCAAGCATTCCCAACATCATCTATTATGTTATTCCAAGAAAAGAGAAGCTTTGTCAATTACAAATGAACTTGTTACACAACAACTATAAAATAATAAACTCAGCCAATTGATGATAAATATGAATATTATGTGCTCAACCCAATTTTTTGAAGAAGAAAAAATAAGTCTTAAAATCAATTTTAATATTAATTAAGACATTGTCGGTGATTATATATATATATGAGTGATCTTGATAACTGATTTGCAACATTTGTGTTGTTTCAATACTCTGAAAATATCCTTATATTTTTTTCAGCTCATCAAAGAATAATCAATATGAGATGAACTAATTGCACAATAATAATCAATATAAGATAGAAAGAGCAAATAGTGAACATCACTTATGAATATCAAAGTATTGCTATATGCACCTATTGTTAGAAGAAGAACCAAAGGTGTAGTTTCTTTGGTTATAGATGTTAGTTAATTAAGACTTATACCAATGAGCAACAAATTAAGAGCTTCTTATTGCAGTAAAATAATAAATCAAACTTTCAAATAAATAAATGGATTTAATATGTATACACTGACAGTGTAAATGTTTTTTACACTGTCAGTCAATTATCCACCATTAATTTATTAATCATTATTGACTCTCAAACAAAAGTAATACAAATCAGTGGTGGATGATATACTAATAGTGTAAAAAACTTTACACTGTCAGTGCACAGATTTTACACTCTAAATAAATTGGTACAATTGAAAATTACATAAGCATTACCACGTGCTAAAGTTCAGTAGTAAAAAGCTTAATACACTAACATGAATATTAAAAACCTGACGCTTCATAAAAGGAAAAAATCAAATTCATTTGTTCAAGGAGGAGTTATCCAAGGTTTTGTTAGATATATATATATATAGATATATATATATATATATAACAATACATGTAAATATTTTAATATATATGTTGCAGGGGAGAAAAGCAAATTCATATATTCTGCAAATGAGATAAAATTGAAGATTTTATTAGATATTTATCACACGGGGCACGTTCATTTTGACAAATGCATAAAAGCATATAAATATTAACTGTGGTGCAAATAATAGATATATAACATTAACATTGTATAATAAACTGATAATATAAAGTCATAAGCTTGAGCTATATATGATATCGATGTTTTTAGTTGTTAATGTTAGAATTTAGTAAAATTTAACGAACTTCATTTTTATGCATAAACCTTTGAAGAACATAAAGTGTGAGAATATATAATCACAATTTCCCTAATCTTCATGAAAAAATATTTATAATTTTTTAATAGACTTGGGGCGTATGTTTTTTCACGTGCACAAGACCTCAAATATGTTAGGATCGACCTGTTTGAGAATTTCTCCATCCGAAATCCATATATTAAATGTGGAAGTCCTTATGACCATGACTTTGTTCTCACAACCTAATGTCTATGCCCATACATAGACCCAAATGGAACAACCATGGTCCAGACCGAAGAAACCTCAAATGAGTTCATGGTGCAGATGAAGAACATACCTTGTTGAGCCATTTCCGGAATCTCGAAGGTATGAGGGTGCGATGATCTTCCAGATGATAGAGCGCCTTACGGTTTTCCTTAGTTTCTCTCTAGAGGGGAATAAGAGAATTCCTTAGTTTCTTGAGTGTTTTCTATCTTGTGAGAAGGAGCTTATCCTTATGCCTTATGTACCTTATGGATGAGTGGATAGTGTTATCCCATGATGAATAACACTATTCTCATCCTACCTTATTCTCCTCAACCTTACACCCTGAAAACCTGATGCTCTACAAATGGGGACCATAACCCATAAAAGTAACATGTAGTGGTTACTACTTTAGTTGCAATAATTCTGATTCAGTCCCTTCATCAAATCAGAAATTGCCTGAAGGTATCTACACTTATATTATTTCATGACACATACGCCATTAGCCACCAAATTAATTATTGAATATCATTTTATATTTTGGCTAATTACATAATGGTCATAACACAATTATAGAATTATATTTGTGACCCATAAATTGTCAGAAATTCCAACACGGCCCTAATAATAAGTCATTGACTAGAAACTTCTTTTTTATTATGACTAATGGAATCACTGTTTAATTTTTATTTTTAATGATATATAGTATTCATGTTCCTTTATTTTTTAATGATTTGAAATCTGTGTGAAATTTTTTTTATCAAACAAATATGAAAAGTTATAATATTTACAGGATTCACTCTTTGACAAATTTGAGTGTTTTGTTGAGTTCTTGATAATTATAATTTTTATATGTAAAAATGAATTACCAGATATTAGGTTGTTTTTTGCCATTTTTATAATTAACATCATTCAATAATATATTCATAATTAACCATGAAGATGCTACATCACCATAATTAATGATTTAATGTTGAATCTTGTCTTTCATATGTTGCCCATATACAATGTACCCTGCATTATTTAGCCAAAAAATATTTATACAAAAGAATTGAAGGCATATATCACTAATATTCACCATTTTATTATAGTTTTTTACATGGTGATGTCTCTAGTCTCTATGTCTATGGCATTTGGCAAGCATTACACTATGAAGAATTAAGATATTATTTGTTTTGTTTCCATTTTTTATATGTTTTTACAATATTTCTATGTCAATTTTTTCACCCCTATATTTTTGAAACTTTTTCTTGTGTGGGTGTACAAATCACACGTCAAAAATGATTTTCTTTCAAGACAAAGAGATTATTGAAGTAAATATACATTTGTCTCAACCATTATTTTTTACATACATGAAACTGAATCACTAATCAATAAAAAACTCAGTATTAAAAATCTAGCGAGATCTTCCATATACTAATACAATCAAATAATTATTAATTCAATATTTACTTGTATTTATTGACAATTCCATCAATTCTTTATAATAATAATTAAAAAGTAATGATTCACCACTACTGGTTTTTTCAACCATGTAACTTTGGTATAAAAAAAGTCTAACGAGAATTGAGTATGCTTTATTTTGAGCTTTCACCAAACCCTAACAATACACGGTTGATATATGTTTGCCAATAAAAAGTAATGCATTGAATTATAATAATATAGATAGAATAAGAAACAAGTTTCGAATTGCTTTTTCAGAAAAATAATATATCATAATACTACATTCTTCTATTAATCCTCATACTCACAAGTTAATGACATGTTTTATTTATTAATGATTAGTTTATAATGACATGTGTCACTTTCTTAAGGTAACAAAATTAGTAGGAGAATATATTATTGTTTTTTTTTTTTCTTCTAAAACATTGAATAGGATTGAGCAGGACCAACGAATTTAATTTCCTTTTATTCGCTTTGCTGGATCCTACGCATCATCACTCATTGGGAATCATTCACTGCTCAAAGAATTCTTGCTTCAATATTTGACTGTGCAATAGATGCTTATACTTTTATTATTTAAAATATGTAAATATTAACTAATTAGGGTTGAATTTTTATATTAAATTGTATAGATATTATATATATATATATATACCAAATTGGAGGGGTACATTTACTTTATGAGTAAATTAAAAAATCATATTTCATATCTTGACCATTCATTCTAGGAAATTTTGTAAACCTTTCTTTAATTTTTTTAATTCTCTTTAATTCTAGATATTATTTAGGATTTCACCTTTTTCAATTTATTTTTTATGAAAAAAATAGTAAAATAATTAATTAATTAAAGGAATCAAACATGGTGTGTACCCAAAAAATCAAAAATCAAGCTTTATTGAATTAAATATTTTATGAGTTTAAAATCTATGCATCAAAGTTTTTTATATTGACATCACATTATTCATCATTGATTTGTATTACTTTTGTTAGAGAGTTAATAATAGTTAACATATGAATGATGGATGATTTACTGACAATGTAAAATACTTACACTATTAATATATACATATTAAATTCATATTTTATTACTTGAGGATATAATATCTTATCATATACATTACCAACTTCATACTCTCTTCTCTTGAGAAAACTACTTAATATATTTTTTATGTTAGGAGGCTAAACTAATTGCTTGTAATTCCTATTTTGTAATACCAAAACAATATTTACTCTTCATTCCCCTCTTTTTAACGCGTATTGTACAAATTCTTATTAGTTTATAACAAATCTAAGGGTACTGAGTATTGACTATTCATTGTTATGACAAATATTGATTATTGTACTATTTAATTATTATTAACTTAACCTTTAAATATTACACTCCATTTAAAAGGTTACATGGTAAAGGTCTTACCAAGCATTTGACAAAAAATCCTCATCAAGTCACACTCATGAATTCATTAAAATCAACCCCATTTTTCCATATATTTGAAGACAACCGTATTTATATTTTTGTACTAAAATTTATGACTAAATTTTAATTAAGTAGATTTTTATTATATTATCAAAATTTTATTAAAAACTTTACTATATATATATATATTTCTACACGAGTCTTTCATCTATGGGAGCTTCAATAACCAATAATATTTGAGCATATACAAGTGGCTTAGATTGGAGCGTGGGGAGTAGAGTAATCAAGAGCTTACCAAAATTTCCTGGACATCTTGAAAACTCACAGATGGGGATCACTTATCTCATTTTAAGTATCACAATGATGTCCTAATATAATTAAAGATTGTAGTGTAATTAAAAAGAATAATCATGAAAACATAAAATAACTTTTATATGTTACTTATTGGAATGTAATTGATTTGGTATATGACTATGTGAACTTTTAGGGACAGGTAATCCTTGTTCAAAACTCACAAGTTATAATGGGAACATGATCTTCTGTCCATTAAGCTTCATATATCCCTTTCCCGAACTAATGAGTGCTTACTAACCTATAAAAACTAAGATTTTATTTTAATTTCATTTTCCAAAAACAATATATTAAATTTACGTGTCTAGGCATAAGTGGACGGAACAGAATTATGGACACCAAGTTAGAATAAGGATTTCTTTCCCTTAAAATCACTGTTTGGCCTTATTTAACATTCCAGTGTCTTCTTTTCCCAAATTGTCCACATCACACTTGCCATCTTTGGCTAATTACACATATTTATAAAAATATATCATTTCATATACTATTTTATTTTCATTGATTAATAAAATGATTTAATATGTATAACTGATAGTGTAAGTATTTTTTACACTGTTAGTAAATGATTCACCATTGATTTATTAATTATCGTTGACTCTTAAACAAAAGTAATACAAATCAATAATGGACGATGTAATGATAGTATAAAAAAATTATATTGTTAGTGCATAAATTTTAAACTTATGATATATATAGAGTACAACATACTTTAAAACAACAAATATTATACAGTAATAGGTTGCAGTGAACTATTTCTATATTTATTTATATTGCCATGCAATTTCCTTGATATTGGTATCACGGCTATATTTGGAGTTTTATAATTCTAATTGCAGTTTATGATTGGTCTAATTCTTTGTACATTGTTAGTTACGATCTATTTGTTTTGTATGCTTTCAATATATAGTCATATATTTTCAGCACCAAAAAATACTTATATATTTTCAAATCATTTAAAATATTTAACTTTGGTAATCTTTGCCTTAAAATTAAAAGTCACACATTAGATTGGGTATGAGTGATTATTTACCTATTTTTATGACATGCCAAAATTAATCTATTCATTTATGTATATTTATTTTTATATTAATTTTGGTATATTTTTATTTTATATTTATCATCACGTGAGCCTATGTATCTAAAATATTAAATATTTAAAATGATGTATCAAGTTATCATGTCAACTCTGTTTAGTGACAAATTATGTATTTTTTAATTAACATCTATAAGTTGAAGCGTGTGGGATTTATTCAAAACTAGTTCATTATACCTAAATATATAATATTTGATACATTAAAAATGAGTTTAATATTTATATATTATTAGTATAAAGTATATATACGATCAATGTATCATTCACAATTCATATATATGATTTTTTTATTATTTAAAATCCAATAATAATTAATACATGAATGATAAATAATTGACTATACATATTCTAAGTTTTCTTATCAAATATCCTTTAATCACTTCTTAAGATTAAAATCATGTAAAAAGGAGAGATAATAACGTTTGTATTTATTTATTTTTATCGGAAATTGTCAAAGTGTTACTTATTTATTTGTTTCTACAACTATTAGAACTTATTTATTGCACTATTTTTTGTAGTCTTAATTTAAATTTTAAATAAAAAACATATTATTATCGTCAAATACTCAAATTAGAGGTTTATAGAAGGTCTTAGAATAAAAATGGTAGAGGGAATAAGAAAATAGGAGAATGGCAGAATTTACATTGAGGATCTCAAACTATACACTTATAATTCATTTTACATGACTTAACTACCCCATATATAATTATAAAAATATTTCACTTGAAGCTAAAAGTTTACAATTCAAAATTATATTAAAATCAAGTTTTAAAGTCTAACAGTATTTTTTTTAAAAGCAACTTGTAACCTCTAAAATGACATTCAAATAAGATTTAGTCTGTTATACTTAAAAGTGTATTAAGACTCTTAAATTAAAGCAAATTAAATTTTGCACGCACCATCCTACTATTTTCATATTGAAAATCCCCAAAATATGATGTAACTATTAATACAGTCAAATTTTTACTTTTCTATTTTGCCACTATTATTATTTATTTTTACAAAAAAAAACTATGTAATCATAGTTAATCACCACTAATACATTAATCATTACTCTCACCTTAAATTGGACATTATAATAAAGAAAAATATTATATTTCTAACACAAAAATTACATTTTGATTCACCAAAATAAAATATATAAAAATTGAATATTTAGTATTACACGATATCGATATGAACTGGGAGACATGAAGTGATTTTTTTAGTTAATACTACCAATAGTAGTATCCTTTCACCTTGTGATAAGTAACTAATTTATTTCGGAGTCCATGATTGTCTCTCCCAACAAGTGTCGCTCACAGGAATTGAATCCTTAACCTTTTGGTCATCCAGAAGATCTAACGAGATCTTACACTACTAAATCAACATCTTATTGGTAGATACAAGAAGTGATTGTCGACACACTTATTGACTTTATTTTATGTGATAATTCCTAAATTAACCAGAATAAACTTCAACAAATTAATAACATTATTCTCACACCAATCAAATCATCACACATGTAGATCCACAATCACTTATTTTCTCTCTCTTTATTTATATATATATATATATAAGAGCACAAAGCAAGTTGTAACTAAATTTTCAAGAGAAAGAGAAAGAAGGGTTCTCCAAAAAAATTCTCTTTCTTCTCTTGTTTGTTACTTTCATTTCCATTTGTTGAGAAACATGTTCATTGAGAACTTTAAGGTTCAGAGTCCTAATGTTAAGTACACTGAATCTGAGATTCAGTCAGTGTACAATTATGAAACAACTGAACTTGTTCATAACAACAATGAGTGGATTGTTAAACCCAAAACTGTAAAATATGAGTTTAAAACCAAAACCCATGTTCCTAAATTGGGGTTTGTTCCTAAATCTAAAACCTTTTCTTTTTTTCTTATTATTTTTATTTTTATTTTTTTTACTTTTTTTTTATTTTTGGATCAGGGTAATGCTTGTGGGGTGGGGTGGAAACAATGGTTCAACCCTCACTGGTGGTGTTATTGCAAATAAAGAGTTAGTTTTTTTTTTTCCATTTCCCATTTTATTTTTGTTATAGTGTTTAATTGAAAAATGAAATTTTTATGGTTAATTTTTTGTATTTATGATTTTTAGGGGTATTTCATGGGCAACAAAGGACAAGATTCAACAAGCTAACAACTTTGGGTCTCTGACTCAAGCTTCAGCTATCAGAGTAGGGTCTTTTCAAGGAGAGGAAATTTATGCCCCATTTAAGAGCTTGCTTCCAATGGTAATAATACTATATATGTTAAATCAATCATATTATTTCCTTTATTTTTATTGATTTTATCAGCCTAATTTAAATTGTTTGAAGTTTTGATGGGCCAGTTTTTTCATTTTTGTTTTTATTATCTAAGTTATATTCCAAGATGTCTTGAATTATATTATAAAATTGACCATTTATTTTAGTCTTAAAATTGATTAATTAATTTCACCAATCTAATTTAAACTGAGTGAAGTTTTTATATAATTATTTTAAGTTATGATATAAGATATGTTGATTTATTCGATGTTTAATTTTAAATATGGATTTGTGTTTGGTACCAAAGTTTTAAGGTTTTCAAAGTTGTCCAAACTGCATGCAATCACAATTATAGCCGCATCTATTGTATTTGCCCATAGTAGGTTTTGGAAGTTTATGAAATCACAATTGTTACCACTAATTAAAACTTTGGAGCTATATCATAAAATTGACCCTCTAGTCCTAGAGTTGATTAATTAATTTTAACAACAACAACCAAGCTTTTATCTCACTAAATGGGTCGGCTAAGGGCAGTCCACTGTATAAGGCTTTCACTTAATGGGTCTATGAATAGCAGATATATACGGTCTTACTTTACAAGCGGAGAGACTGTTTTCAAGATTTGAACTCCTGACCTCATAATTACTACCTAATATGGCAATTAGACTAAGATATGTTGAAGTATATGATATAAAACTTGACCATTTAGACTAAAAAATCTATATAAAATATGCAGGTGAACCCTGATGACATAGTTTTTGGAGGATGGGATATAAGTAACATGAACCTGGCTGATGCAATGGGCAGAGCCAAAGTGTTTGATATTGAATTGCAGAAACAATTGAGACCTTACATGGAATCAATGGTTCCACTCCCTGGAATCTATGACCCTGATTTCATTGCTGCTAATCAAGGAGAACGTGCCAATAATGTTATAAAGGGTACTAAGAAAGAACAAATTCAACATATCATCAATGACATAAAGTAAATTCAACTTTTAAAAGTATATGTAAAATTGTAACAGTGTACTTTTGCTATATTCAGCTTCAAAGTTACTGAATTTGTTCCCTCTAATGACATGAACTTAGGGAGTTTAAGGAAGCTAATAAAGTTGATAGGGTTATTGTTCTGTGGACTGCAAATACTGAGAGGTATAGTAATGTTACTGTGGGATTAAATGACACCATAGAAAATCTCTTGGCTGCTGTGGACAGAAATGAGACTGAGATTTCTCCTTCTACCTTGTATGCTTTGGCTTGTGTTATGGAAAATGTTCCTTTCATCAATGGAAGCCCTCAGAATACTTTTGTTCCAGGTTTGTTGCTTGCTAGTTTTCTATTTTTCAGTTGAATATTTATCCAAATTTGTTAACTTTTGCTGATAGTCACTTAATATGTGGTTCTCTTTAGTACGGATACTGATATGCAATAGTGTAATACGTATAGTTACCCTATTAGATATCGGTACGTTCAGATATATTTAGTAGGGTTTGTATAGCTCCGTGCTGAATCATTTTTAGTATTGGTTCTTGTAAGTTTGAATCAACTTTTGCTTCATCGGAGAAATACCCAATCATAAAATTCTTTCTTGTTTGTATAACTCATTCATTTAGATGAGTATACATCACATCACCAATTACTCTTCTTTTCTTTGTTCTTTCTTTTACTTAAAATTGTAGGTGAAAATCTGATTCTTTCCTTATAGGGAACCAATTCGTAAAAGAACAATGAATTGGTACATAATAACCAATTCCCGATTCTCTACCAAATGAGAGAATTGTGTTTCAATGTTTTTGCTTGTATTGACATCAGGGCTGATTGATCTTGCCATTAAGAAGAACAGTTTGATTGGTGGAGATGATTTCAAGAGTGGTCAGACCAAAATGAAATCTGTTTTGGTGGATTTTCTTGTAGGGGCTGGTATCAAGGTATATTAAATGTTCTTTTCAATACTGATATCCATTGTTTTAAATTATAGTTACGAGTGCGGTTATAGTTATTGCGATTGCGGTTATTGTGGCCGTTGTGGTGTGAATTATTTTATAAGCAAAAACACATTTTTGACATCGATGTGGCCTGATGCGGACCAATGGAGTTGCATTGCAGCCTGATGCGGACCGATGCGGTTGTGTTACTGCCTAATGCGGTCCGATGCAATTGCATTGCAGCCTGTTGTGATCGCATCAGTGTGATGCGATTGCGCAAGTCATCGCAACTGCAATATTACGGCCGCATCACGTGATGCAGTCCGCAATTTGAAACATTCCTAATGTCATATATGCTATAAATATCATAAGTGTTACTTCCAACTAAGATAGCTAATTCTATTTGTTTGTATGCCTAGTACTTCAATGTATGCATTATACTCATTTTCTTTGGTTAAAAGAGAAGAATTGAATTGGTTTTTAACTAAGAATCTTTTGTTGATGAATAACATTGCAGCCAACATCAATTGTGAGTTACAATCATCTTGGAAACAATGATGGCATGAATCTCTCAGCACCACAAACCTTCCGCTCCAAGGAAATCTCGAAGAGCAACGTGGTCGATGACATGGTTAACAGCAATGGCATTCTTTATGGGCCTGGTGAACATCCAGACCATGTTGTTGTTATTAAGGTAATTTTTTATTCGACAACTTTTCGTACCTATTGAGATTAAGGCTTGATTATTGTTGTTTGTCGAACCTTTTGTCTATGTTTCTTCGTCTCGTATGTACATTTTTGGTCTCTTAATTTCTCCGATTTTTCGCGCTTGTAGTATGTGCCTTATGTAGCAGATAGCAAGAGAGCTATGGATGAATACACTTCAGAGATTTTCATGGGTGGAAAGAACACAATTGTGTTACACAACACATGTGAGGATTCACTTTTGGCTGCTCCTATTATCTTGGACTTGGTCCTTCTTGCTGAGCTCAGTACTAGAATTGAGTTTAAGAATGAAGCTGAGGTTTGTCTGCATTGCTTAACCATTTCATTGCTTCTTTACATTCTTTATGTGTAATAGTCTATTTGAGTAAATACACATTTTAGTTCTCATATTTTTCGACCTAACCAAGTCCCTCAAAAATAGAAAAACCAAAATGGTTCCCAAAATTTTTAAATGTTAGTCAAATTAGTCATTTTTTACAACACCTGGTAGGGACTAATTTGACGCACATTTGGAATTTTTGGAGACCATTTTGAGTTTTTCCATTTTTGAAGGACAAAACGGGTAAGGTCGAAAACATGAGGGACTAAAACGAGTATTTACTCTTTTTATTTTAACCTTCCATGTTCTGAGGTAGCTTTTTTTCTTGTGTTCCTTTAGGGTAAGTTTCATTCATTCCACCCTGTTGCTACAATCCTCAGTTATCTTACAAAAGCTCCTTTGGTGAGTCCAATCCATCTGATACTTGATTCAATGTTACTTACATAAATGTAAATGCTTATTTTTCATATAAAAAAATAAGTTAAGTTTGTCGAGCTTAGTATTAATGGCTTTAGATATAATGTTTTGTTGAGTATATTCAAGTATGAAATGTCACATTAGATAAATAGAAAATATCTAATGTTTTAAATTGTAGTTGCGATTTTAGTCACAGTTGTGGTTAATGCGATTGCGGATAGTGACCATTGCGTTGTAATTATTTTGTGATTAGAAAATATTTTTGAATTTGATGCGGTTTGAAGCGGTCCAATGGTTCTAAATATAGTCTAATGTGGCTGCATCATTTTGATTCGGTGTCACGTGATCCGGTCCACAATATTGTGGCTGCATCACGTGATGTGGTTCGCAATTTCAATTGTGAAAAGGCCCATGAGACGATTGCCTTCAAGACGTAATGTCTCTCTTGTAACTTTTCACTCTTCCCATATCTAGTTAACAATAAGATTTCACGGTGATTATAAACTCCCCGGTCGCAGACAGGTCTAACATAGTTTAGGTGACTAATGAGATAATGTTTGACAGGTACCACCTGGTACACCAGTGGTGAATGCTTTGTCAAAGCAAAGGGCTATGTTAGAGAACATCATGAGAGCTTGTGTTGGATTGGCTCCTGAGAACAACATGATTCTTGAGTACAAGTGAAGAAGCTCTAGAATTAGGAAATCATAATTAATAACTGTTGGGATATTCTAGATGAATATTCAAGAAACTTATGCCTTTTTTTTCATGTTAAGAATATATTAGCTCATGTTTTCAGTTAGTGTAATATTTGTCTTGTCTTTGCTTCTGCATGTTTATTTTAAGAGGAGGGCAATGTTTTGTGTTTTACTACATGAACTTATGAGTTTGTCTACTTAGTCAAAATATGTAAAAATAATAAATTATATTGACTATTGTGTATTTTGTGCTCAATTGGTGATGTTAATTGTCCTTCCCCTCTTGGATTTAAGCATTTTTTAGAGGCAGGGCCTAATATAATAAATATCTTGTATAAAGTTGACGTGAAAAGAAAATAAGCGGTCGAGTGCACCAGACTTTTAGTTAGTGATGTCTAGAATCAATTATATTGGATACTAAATATATGATTATGAATTGTAATTGTGACACCCCAGTTCTGATATGCGACCTCATAGACCTGTGAATATACCGAGTGTGTCACCCAAAAGTTTAAATACCTCTTCAGTATTTTATTCCCCATAAAGGAGAGTTTCCGCGACTCGAACCTGTTAACTCGGGAATAAATAGTCACTTTATCCCTGAGTCGCTAAAATCAAATGTTGAAACCTCATGCAGTACTGTAGTTACTTGTTTGTGCAAGGTTCTAAGTTTTCCACTGTTTTAATGTTCTGGCTATGATATCAATTTATAATATCAGAACTTGCATTTATACAATGTTGCAGTAATATCCTAGAATTTAGATAAATAATCTGAGGAATTATGTGATATTCAGTCCTACACAATAGCTTCAAAGATTGAGAAAAGAAATGTAAAGAATAATAAATATGGCCAGCAACAATACAAGAGCTGAATTATTTAGTGAAGCTGGGCCATACTAACACAACAAATATATTAGTCATTCTTTGTCATAATTTGTATGGAAAATAAGACTTAATTAATAGATAAAAACTCATTTTGGTTAACCCTACGAATGTATATTAGTTTTCGATTCTCAAATTTGAGAGCCTTGGTGTAAAAAATTAAAATAAAACTCATTAATATCTCACCAAAACCTATACTGAGATGTCATTTTGGCCCTTATCATTGTTTCTTTTTTTTATACTTCTAAGAGTATTTCCTCAATCTTTTGGATAAGTAACTAATGCTTATGAATCGAACTCTTAGAATCGAGCTCATGACTTTTTGGCCATTCTAGAAATTTAGTAGAGTCATACACTATTAAACTAACTCATTTTTGGTCCCTTACCCTTGTTTCAACATCACCAGTGATAGTCAATAACCTAAAAACCTAAAATATAAATTTGGTACTAAAAAAATGATCCATACATTTGTCACATTACTATCTTAGTCTATAATTGGAACATCAGGTCCATTAATAAGCATTCCTTGGACATCCTTTTAATTTATAAGTTCCAATCTTGTTTGTGATGAATTGTTTGTGGACAATTTTGTTTGTTTATAGGGTAAACAAAGGATACCCAACATCTCTAAGGTATTACTTTCATTATGTGCTGTATAATATAATTACAATATAAAAAGTTTTTACACATATGAATAAGAATTGCTGTCCCAATGGACTCTGTCCATATCACTATCCAATAGAATACCATCAAATATTATAAAAATATTATTTCACATTTTTATATTTTTTCTCTTAATAAAATAACACATTTTGATTGGTTCAGGATATCATTAGGAACACTAATTAGGACAATAAATCTTCATCCATCATTGTATACATCTTTTACTCAAAATATACCTCATTAATATATTATTTCATAATCTGCCTTTTCCCCATCCTCAATTCACTAAACCCCACTCAAGGTACATTTCCACAAGAACTCAACGTTCCTTCCTTTACTGAATTATGATTTCATATTTTGGGTTTTGGGTTTTCATTAAATGAATTGTGGGATAGTTTATTGCTTTAATTCTATGTTTTTCTTTTGCCTTCAGTTTTTCTACGAAGTTGAATATCCTGAAAACTAAAAAGTATAATATTTATACATTATCATTATAAAGATTTATACATAGACATTGTATTACTTTTATTTAAAAGAAGTTAACGGTGATTAAATATGAATGATATATAAAAAACTCTTAATTGTCAATGTATATATATATATATATATATATATATATTCTCAAAATTCAACTCCATCACCTAAATATAAAAGTTGAAAATTTTAAAACTCCTGCGCTTAGGTTATGAAGGTTTAGATATATAATCTATACTACTAACAAAATAATTCATCATTTTCATTACTCTCTCCTCATAACTGATCAAACTCTCTCTATATATCTAATTGTTCTATCTCATTTCATTTCTCCATTGCATTCTCTTTGCTGATCTTCACTTTTTTGGTTTTTTGATCTTCTTGGTATAGACTAACAGCAAAACACAGGCTACAATAATTACAAATTTTATCTAATTATGTTAAACTATACGGTATGATAATATGATATTTATTCTTTCATTTTTGAAACTATCATTACTAAATAATATCCATTAATTGTTAAGAAGGACCATTCTTACATGAAGATGCAATGAAACACTGATGAATTAAGATTAAAAATGCAGTCTTAGGACAACACCAAACAAATTAATTTACATAACATCACCCTACCAAGAGTGGTGGGAATAAACAGAAAAAAAAATGGTTCATTATGTGTTCTTAGGAATCTAATCCTGGTAAGGTTAAAAAATAACATCATTGGATGGTGCAAGATAAAGAGATATAGTATACTTACAAAGGTAGGAGGGGACAACATGGATACAGATTTGGATATACATGTAACACTATCTAGATGAGGTTACTTGAAATACATAAAATGTGAGGATCGTCTCAGGAAAAAGCTGAAACAAGTTGAAATAGAAGAAACAAATAACAATACCAGTTCTGGCAGCATGAAATCATCCTAGATGAAGCAGCCGAAGGATTGTTCGGAGCTCTTCTGGCAACGGAGGGAGCAACTGCATGCCCGTTCACTCTCTGTTGCTCATCTGTAGGCAATGGGTTTGTCAATGTCTCGTTCCGAGGAGACTGGGGCATACTCTTACCTAGAGTGAGATCCTCACCTACAATGCATGTAGAAAGCATTTAAATAAGGGTAATAAAGAGAGCAGAGGGGAGGGGAGAGCAAAGGTTAGAAACAGCTTTGTATCAGGCATCGGAAAATGGCTATGAAGACCAAGAAGTCAGCTTCATCGCCGAAGTGATTTATTTGTACTTATAAGTTCAATGCAATCTTAATGTTTAAATTTGGATGCATGTGACAAGAGGATTAGTACATATTTCATTGAGAAGTAAAACGACTCACAATTTGAACTCGACCACGCTAGCTTCTTGTTTTCCCTATCAAATACCAACCGGTATCCTGTCATGAAGTTCTCTGCATAAGATTTTATTAGTTTTAAGATCAAAGTATCCTTTTTCCAGACTCCGGAGTCGGGAAACTAGTAAAGTTTGCCGGAGAAAATATGTTAACTTACGTCCAATTGTTCCCATATCCCCATCATCTGGCTGTATGGCTAAACAAAATCCAGTGATTCCCTGCACAGAGAAGATCAATCTTCATAATTTAGCTACATCTGTTACAGCAAAATTACCTTTTTCTCATTTCCCTTCTTTTTCATGTACATTTTCTATTAATATGTTAAACAGAAGCAGCACTAGACAAAATAACCTTTACTAGAAGAAAAAGTTACAAGGTAGCAATCATACTGTTGCACCTTCTATGTATTTTTTGAAAATAGGAAGTTAGTTTACCAACTATGAAAACAAAATGTAATTTTTTCCAGAAATTCATGCACTGCTGTGGTTGACCACTCGGAGATAGAGGGGTTTGACCACTAAAGACAATTGATGCAAGATAAAAGGGCAGCATGGGAGTAAGGACAGAATGGCAGTGAAAAAATTGATCTAGTTTTATATTCTAATATAATTTCAGTTCTTTTCTTGCAAAATAGAATTAGAGAAAAATATATTTCTTCAGTGTCCACATAGTAAATGGAAGTTCCAACTTCCAACTGTGTATATCTTTCTTCTAATGGGTTGTTTGTTTTGATGGAAATGGATGAAATGGTGTAGAATGCGATGAAATAATACTAGATTCCACTTTTTGGATTGTTCGAAATATGGCATTCCATTCCGTCCATCCAATACCTCTTAATTTTCTTCTCTCCTAATTTAAGGGATCTGGATCGAATAAGATGGGATCAACTTATTTTCTCCATTCCATTATAAAGTATCCAATCAATAGTGATGATGACTTCATTTCATTCCCTTCCACCCAACATTAAATATCCAAACATAGTTTCTCAAGTAACCAGCTTAAAATTACTAGTATATACTATATATTTATGATAAGGCAAATGCTAACTAGTGCCCTTATTGCACAAGGAATTAAAACGAAGACAGTTTTTATTGGGAAGTGGTGTATTTAGTATACTGAGAAGTGATAGATTTAGTTTTACAATAGGAACATGCCTTTTACTCCTTGGCCAATGCCCTTAGGGTACCAGTTAGCAAGACCCATATAATAAAGCCTCTTATAACATAGTTAATGTCTTAATGATGATGTCAAAATGTTATTATAAAATATTTTACTCCTTAACCCAAAAAAGAAAAAAAATGAATAACTTAATCCACACCCACCTGATTCCCATAGAATACAAACACAGGATTAAAGACCACAAAACTGTTATTCTGTTGGAACATGAGTGTCAAGGTGGGGACCTTTGGCAACTCTTGTGAACTGTTTCAAAGAAGATTAAAAATAAGAACTTAAAGCCATCAAAAAGACCACAAATCAAACACGAAATAGACGAGATTAGAGAGAGAGAGAGAGAGAGAGATGGACAGAGATGTATCAACTAAACTCACCTGGAAGTATAACAATACTCCCAAGGAGATTCTTCAAAGGTAGATCTTGAAGCATTTACTTGTTGATCAAACTGTGACAAATAAAATCATATTAAAATGCTGAGAAGAACTTTGCAACCATGGAATTCAAAAGACTTTTACCTCTTCAGCTATTGCTTCATATACATGCCCAGGAAGAAATGTAAATGATGTCCCGCTATCAACCTGCGCTTTAAAACTCGTCATTTTAAGGCAAGATTTCCCAACACAACATGCGTCCACTCCAATAATGTAGGTAGAACTGATCAGGAAATATATCATAATTAGCATTATGGCATTTCCAAAACTATTTTAGTATAGTGCAAGATTGCAAACTAATTTAAAGCCGAGAGTTCATACTATATTCCATCCAATGGTAAGAATGAAGTGGACTGTTGGATGGTTGATCCCTGGTCCCCAAAAAATATTCTACCAGAATCATCTTCATTAAAGCACAAGGAGAAAGAATTGCGGATTAATCCAGATTTAGCAAGAAGACTAGGAACTGAACTATCCCCAGGTCCCATACCCATGACACCGTCTGGAGCAACCCCATCCAAATAACCACCACTTTGCTTCATACCACAACTGCATTCAAGAAAATTGATGTCAGATAAATAATAAGGGAATCATTTTTCTTAAAAACAAGAAACATCATCATACAAAATGATGTTCCATTTACAAGGACAGAATCAATCAGCCACACCCGATAACAACGGAAGCCTGAACAGAAGAGTTTGATACGCCCTCGCCACCTGACTGAAGATGCAATATGTCTTCAACCAACAAGCCAGAGCTCGATGTATTCTCTGATAAGTAATTCATTGTGTATGGACACTGCTGCTTGGAACTTTTACAAGTTGAACCCAAATCACATAACTGATGGCTGCATGATATATGCTTACTTGATATCGAACGAGAAGGACTATACTCATTCAGATCTCTATCCTGCATAATAGATGCCCCATACATGAGGGAGCACCTGCCAATCAATTATTGGAAATAAGTGCTAAACATGTTACCAGGCCTTAGGTTAGACTCTAAACACCATTGAAATATATACACCTATAAAGATGGTACATTTCACACCCAAATGAAAGATTTAGGATAATGCTTTTTGTGGGTGTTAGAAAATATGAGAAATACATGATAATAGCTGATTGTATTTTTGGGATAATTGTGCTATCTTAGCTTTTAGGAGTCTTATCTTAAGGTTAGTACTTAGTAAGTTATTTGACTATTGGTTCGCATTTGCCTAAAATATAAACAAGAGCGAATGTGATGCTCACGAATGGCAGAGTAAACCCTGTTTGTTGCACATTGTGTGTACACATCTCCTCACATCTAGGGTTGTGTCAGAATCAGAGCATATGTGTGCATAAAGCATGTTGTAGTGCTAGTTGTGATCAAATTGTGAAAATGTGCAAATGCACTGGGCCACACTAATATGCTATTCAAAGATTTAATACCCAATCAAGGTTTTGATTACATGATGGATAGATATCAAGGTAAAGATTTAATGAGTGGACATTGATAATGTAAAGATTTTGTACATGATCAATACACCATACCTTGTTCATATATTAAATGCATTAACTCTAAAGTATATGTCATACAAACTCCGTTCCTTACAAGTGCTACTTTTTCATAAAAAAATTTGTTCCTATTTAAGTAGTTTAAGAAATAAACTGAGAAGATGAATTGAGAATGGTATAATAGTAAAAACAATATCAATTTTGTTAAAACAAAATAATTCAATAATCTACTTGTTTTTCTAAAACAAACTAGAATGACACTTATGAAGTAACCTTACTTATTTGATAAATGACACTTATTTGATAAGGCATTAACTTTTTAAACTTCTCTTAATTTCATAAAATACACCAAACACAAAAATAAAACTCATCAATATTAAAATCAAAGAAGAAGTAGCATACCAAATTGGAATAGTAAGTTGCAGATAAAGGAGCACACTTTATGCAATCACATGGAACCCAAAGAAGATCACTCCCTGCATCTAACGCCACAAGAAATGAAGTACTAGGTGTCCCTATATCAATCCACGTATAATGCAACCTAATCACAACCAAAATTTTCAGATCAAAATCTTATACACATTACAAATCTTAAGTAAAAATAGAGTAAATAACCACTTTGGTCCTTTAAAATTTTACATGTACCGGTGTTTCAAGTTGCAGACTGCATCACGTGATATGGCCACAATATTACAGTTGCGGTGACTACCACAACAGCATCACACCATAATTGCGGTGTGACACCGAGTAACAATGGCTACAACTCAACCACATCGGACTGCGTTTGGGCCGCATTAGGCCGCAACCGCATTAGACCGCATTGATATCAAAGATATGTTTTTTACTCACAAAATAATTCACAGCGCAACAACCACAATACGCATCACAACGACAACAACCGAAGTAACCACGGCCGCAATTTAAAACACTGACGTGTATCAATTTGATCCCTTAAAAATAGAAAACCCCAAAATGGCCCCAAAAATATCACATTGGTTAGTTCCAGCATTTTTTTATGACCAGTGACACCGATTATTTTGACTCACATTCACGATCTTTCTAGACTTTTATTCACCAAAAAAAGAGGAATTAGGGTTTACCATGCAAAGTCATTCCCAAACGACATCGTTTTACTACCGCGAGAAGGAAAAAGAAGCTGGTGTCGATTTGCAAGCTTGATCTTATCATTAGTAAGAAGCAAGTGATAGTAGTTCATGGTTTTCTTCCGGTTCAGAAATGAACCGGATTGAACCCGAACCGGTTTAAAATGATCAGAAAACCGGTGAAGTAGTTTTGCAGGAAAAGTGGTCTGAACCGGCATTGCATAATAAAAAGGCATTGTGAAGAAGAAGAAGAAGAGTAACGAGAGGCGCGTCCACATCACGAGATCTAAGTTCAGATTGGTCGCGTGAGGTTTTGAATTGTGAGAGAGAAAAGTGATTAGTTAAGAGTGGGATTAGTTAATTAAGTAATTAATTAACTGATTACTGAAGATGTGTATTATGTTAGATGGAGCACGCGGGAAGGAACGACCATGTTAGTCGGAAGGAAAATTATATCCTTGTCTTTATTTTATTTTTTTTGTTTCTCACATATATCTTTGCTCACACTGGAGACAATAATGTTCGAGCGGGAACATCCACAAATATGTGGGTTAACTCTCGCAGATATTTTTCATCCATAAGATTGAAACCCGATACTTTACTTAAGGGAAATAAAGCATGTACCACTAGAATCTAATATAAACTAAGTTTTAGTCTAGTGGTGTAAAATTTTGATAGATTCTATAAAGATTGAAAATAAAAAGTTTAATTACTAAGACTAATATTTATTGAGGATATATTACGAAAAATATTTGGTTCATATAAAAAAACTGAGTGGACACTATTATAATAAGCACCAAAAGAGAATCTTCCCTTATATTAGAGAAGGAAATCATGTAAAAAAAACAGAAATACAAAAACACAACGACACTTGTATTTTTTGCATTAGGATAATATTTTTACCCATAAAACCAAAAGAATAACTTATTTCACTAATATCCAAGAGGGTCTTATTCATAAAGTGAGATACTAATCACATTTTATCTCTTAGTCTATTATTTGTTATGTTTCATGTGAATGAAAGGATTTTGGCGATTAGTAGTGTGGTTTTCTATGTTAATAACATTTTATGTCCTATCCTATGTGTGTTTTAAAAATGTTATTGAATGATTAATTAATTAATTTTTATTTTCTTTTTGTTTTAGGGACACTTTTATCACTTTATACACAACATTATTTATTTCTTCTCATTTTCTACTCAAAACAATCACTTCTCTTATATTTCTCTTCTTTTCCTATCATATCAAATAGTACTCTAATTCTCTCACATCTTTCATTCTCTCACTCTTTTTCTCACATATTTCTCTCTTCTCACTTTCTATCAAAAACTATATAATTTAGTAATTAACATAATAGACATATATTACCTTAAATTGAACGTTATAATAAATATACAAAAAAAACTTATAATTCTCTAAAAATAAGAATGTGGGTCAACCTTATTGTCAACACAAGTGTTCTTCATTCTAGCGTGTGGACATTCTTAATTTATTTTATTAAATAATCAATTTTTATATATTTAATTTTGGAGAATTATAATATATTTTTGTATTGGATGTACTTTCTATTATAAGTTTTTTTGTATTTAGTATACTTTATATTATAGTTAATGTCCAATTTAAAGTGAAAGAAGTCATTTCAATTTACAATTAATATGTTTGGTTGATTATCTAATATTATATAGTTGTTTGTATAAATTAAAAAATATTAATGGCAAAATAGAAATATATAAATTATACCATGGTGGTGGAATGGTATTATGTTGTATCCATTCTAATAATTCTCTAACAATGAGAATACATGTTAAATATTTAATAAAAATACTTAATATTATATAATAAGATTGTGAATCGACATGTATGAAACGTATGTAGATACGCTATTGTTAATAAAGTATGTGGTGTTGAAGTTTAAACTAGGGATCTATTATTAGTTATGTAGGTTTTGGCCAACCGAAGTGTGATTTTATAGGTATATGAGTTTAAAGTTTTATACTAATATTATTTTATTATGAGGAAAAAAATGTATATACTGATAATATAATAGATTTTTACGCAATTAGTATATTACTTACCATTTGTATTTATTGTTGACTTTTACATATTAATAATGCAAATAAATAATAAATAACATGTAAATCTTTACATTGACTAGGTATATATTACACTATTTTATTATTAGCTAATAATTTTAAATAAAAAGTTCACAAAACACCTTTAAACTTTATGTTTTTTGCAAGTAGACACTGTGAACTATTTTTTCTTTCTAATTACTCATTAAACTTTAATTATTAGTGAAATTGATCTCTACATATAATTTTAAATTATTAACAAATGAAATTGGAATTAACATATTAGATGATGTAAGGTGGACCAAAAAATTAGTACTAGACCATCCATATGTAGTTTTATTGTACCACATCAAAAAAATACTATTGAAGACACAAATTATTAACCATAAAAAAAATGAATAATTTGGATTAAAATTAGCAAATAAACATGTTATTTTATCAATTGTTAAAGTTTAAGGAGTAACCAAAAAGAAAAATAGTTTATGTATCTATTTGCAAAAGACATAAGTTAACTTTTCCCTAATTAATGAAAGGATTTTGGCTAGTGTAGTTTTTTTTATGTTAAATTAGTTATTATTTTTTCTCATAAGAATGTGAAATGCTTATAGATATTTAAAAGCATAGTTATAAAAACCATTTCGTACCGGCCGGTTCAACCGGAAAACCGGTGAACCGGACCCCTAACCGGTACGGTACATGTGTTGAACCGGCCAAGTATCAAACCGGTCAAAAACCGGTCAAAACCGGTGAACCGGCCGGTATTTTACTAAACCGGCCGATTTATACACATATTTGTTTTTTAAAAAAAAAAACTTAAAAACTTAAAAATCCCTTACAAGGTGACCCACATTTCCAACCATTCTTCAACCCTTCAAGGCACATACTTCCAAAACATACTTAGATTACACCTTTTGGTTCCTAACATACATTTGTATAATCTTGAATTACTGTCTGAAGATAGGATTTGGTATAAAAATATAATATTCATATGAGACAACTTTGACTCATTGGTGTTAAATGTTAAAACTCCAAATTTATTTGTTTTGTAGAGTGAGTTGTGAACTTATGTCATTTATTTATATTTTGCGGTTGTTAAGTGATACTTTTGGATTGATATATGTTTTTAATTTAGACTTTGAATTTGTTAAAGACTTAAAGTTGTTTATTTATGTGAATTTTGAATAGATTATAAATATGGATTATAAATTTGAGTATCTACCTATTTGGAATTTTTTTGTTATAGGTTTATTATATATATAAAAATATAAGTAGTATGTCCGGTTTAACCGGCATGCGGTTTAATTACTGAACCACCGGTTGAACCACTATACCACTGTACCAGTACCCTGACCGGTTTGATAACCGGTACGGTTTTAACAACACTGTTTAAAAGAAATATATCTGTCGTAGTAGAGTAATTAATTAAATTTTAAAAAAACCCAACACTTCACAGATAAATAAAAGAAGAAGGACCCAAAGAGTAAAAATAAACAAAAAGAAGAAACAATAAGTTAGATAATCGAGAAGTTGTTGGTCTATGCAATATATTATCTATATCTATATCTATATTATATATAAAGTCAAAACATATAATAACTACCTACATGACATGATTTCTACTTACCTATTTTGCCATTATAATTAACTAGTGTGTACAGGCACTTCGTGCCTGCCGGCGAATATTGTGTGATACTACATAATCAATTTTTATATTTTTCATTTTTTGAATTCAAATGTATTTGTTGTGTTTGATGTACTTTATATTATATTTTTGTGTGTTTATGATAATTTTTAATTTAAGGTGAGATATGTGGTTAATTAATGTATTGGTGGTGATTGCTTAGGATTATATAGTTTTTTGTAAAAATTAAATAATGTTAAGGGCAATATAGGAAATAAAAATTACACCATAAAGGAAGTTATTTCAAGTTTTGGCTTTATATATAGTATAGATAATTATTACAATATTTTCCATAGAATAAAAAATATAAATAGAGGTTAGATGAAATTACATCTACTAAATATATAAAATTAACAATGTTTTTTTAATAATATCACAATTCATTTTTATATTTTTTTATCAAGAAATATAATATCATGTACAATTCTCTAAAGTGAAATATATAAAAATTAAATATTCAATACAAAAAATAAAAATACGGGTCGGTAGACGCGAAATGACTACCAACACGCAAGTATATATAAAGTCAAAATTGGTGTAATTATTACTGTGATATAACCACCAACATAGTGTAATTTATATTTTCCTAACACATTAATTATTGGGATATAACCACCAAAATGGTGTATTAACATTTTTTAATTTTTTCAAAAAAAACATATAATACTAGATAATCACCTCCAACACATTAATTATAAGTTATATATTCTAAGAAAGACAACAAATTATAATATAAAGTATATTCAATACAAAATATTATAATATAAAACACATTCAATACAAAAAAATATATTATACATTTGTAAAATAAAATATATAAAAATTGATTATTTAATAAGAAAGAACTTAAAATTTGCTTATTTTGAAATTGATATATCCTTCAAAATTCAATGTATCTCATTATTCAACTTCACAGAGTTTAAACATATACAATATCATAGTGTGGAAGAACTTAATTTTATGATCTGGAAAACCAAAAATTGTAAATGAGTTTAAAAATTGATGAGTTAATAAGTTGAATGTTTGGCCCTCATTAACATTACACATATCATTAGAATCAGAATTATTGTGTTCTTTTTTATCACCTAATATTATTAAGTTTAAAAATATATGCATCAACAACTTAACAACTGATTGAATTGGATTATAAATATTTTTACTTGAAATTAAACTCAAAACATACACATTTATTTGATCAATAATTTCAATAGTTGATTCAAGTATTATCATTGTTTATAAAAACTTTTCATTTTTAGTGATTTTATAGATTTGGATAAGTACTTTGAACTATGACATCTATTGGATTATCAAAATTAACAAACGTATATGTCATTAGATGTGGAATGACGTAGTTATGAGAACTGTA
This sequence comes from Lupinus angustifolius, assembly GCF_001865875.1. NCBI lineage: Eukaryota > Viridiplantae > Streptophyta > Magnoliopsida > Fabales > Fabaceae > Lupinus > Lupinus angustifolius. Next base: position 21,694,149 of record NC_032011.1, on the reverse strand, counting down.
AATAAAAAATAAATAATATAACTCTAACTAATATAGACCAATGTTAGTATATTTTTTGTTGAAGCAATTATGTACAATTACTAATAGTTTATTATAATATTTTAAAATTGTAACTTGTCTTGATTATATGTTTTCTTTCGTATAATTTTTACACAAGAATATATTAATGATATGCAAGGAATGATAGATGACACATAAAATGATTAAATGATATTAATTGAGAAAATTTTAAAATCTATTTAAATGTGTAATTACGACATATTTCATTTACTATATTTAAAATATATTTTCAAAGTTTTATAACAACTTTAATACATAATTTTAAAGTAGAAACTAAATCATCATAATTGATGTCAATAATTCCTTAATTATAGGAAAAGAAGCATTTGAGAACTGTCAATTTTTTTTTAATTAGAATTAAAAATGATTAATTTTATGAAACAAATTAAATTTCATCAAATTTCATCATTAATTGTAATATCATAGTTCATTTTATTAATAATACGATTAGATTCCTGATATTAACGCACTTTAATGATATTAAATAAGAACGTCTTCATATCTATTTAAATAATTAGTATTAAATTTTTTTACTTTTATGAAATAAATGCACTATGTATCATTTTTTAGCGAAACAGAATAACAACAAATTCCTTATTAATTATAATATAATAGCTCATTCTTTCTATTAATAATAAGATTAAAATTCTACTATTTAAGTTTTAAAAAATGATTAAATAATATTAATTGAGAATGTTTTAAGATCTATTTAAATGCTTAATTACTACATATTTCATTTACTATTTTTAAAATATTTTTTCGAAGTTTCATAACAACTTTAAAATATAATTTTTAAATAGAAACAAAATTATTATTTTTTATCAACAATGAGTAGGATGTTAGTATTTTTGATGGGCGATACTCGAACTCTCAATCTCCTTCACTCCAACCCAAACCATCAAACTACCTTATAACTATTTTTTATTTTTTTAAAAATTTGTTACGGGTGAGGCTTGAACGCACAACCTCCTTCATTATATTTCTTAAACTTTTTCACATTAATCATCATATCATCTTATAACTCGCAATCATCGTTATATATTTGTTAATATTCATTAATTACATTATATATTTCATAATTATTACGAAGATTCCTTATATATTCAATAATTGTTATGATAATTTACTGTTACAGTTTTTAATCTTCTTAATTTACTATCATTAATATTTTATTTATGTTATATTTCATATTGTTAATATTATAATATAACAATTTTAAAATATAATTATAAATTTCTTAATTACATTATATATTTCATAATGTTACGAAGATTCCTTATATATTCCATAATTTAGTTGTTCTTTTTTGTAGGTATTGGTTTATGTTGTTAATTGATTATTTTGATTTTGTAACTGATCCGCAAGTTTATATTTTATTTTTTTAAGTGATACAAAAAATTTCAACTATTCTCGAATCATATTATATAATCTACAAATTTATATCAATAATGAGAATTGCTTAAAATTTGGAAATCATAAATAATTTAAACAAAATATATTTCCATTGTTACTATTATAATATTGCAATTGTAAAATATAATTATAAATTCTTTATATATTCCTTAATTACATTATATATTCCATAATTGTTAGGAAGATTCGTTATATATTCCTTAATTTAGTTGTTCTTTTTGATAGGTTTTGGTTGGTTTATGTTGTTAATTGATTCTTTCCATTTTGTAACTGATCCGCAAATTTATATATTATTTCTGTAACTGATAAAAAAATTCTAACTATTATATTTCTTCATGAGTTTTGAATCATATGTTATAATTCTATCAACTTATATCCATAATGAGCATGACTTAAAATTTGGAAATCTCAAATAATTTAAAAAAGTATAAATCAAATCAATTGGTTATCATAATCAAAATTCATTAGTTATATTTTTGCAAATTTATCTCCATAATGAGGAATACCTAAAATTTGGAAACCATAAATAATTTAAATAAAATATAAATGAAATAAAATAAAGACATTATTATTCTCCTTATATGGGAATGCCAAAAAATTCAAAAGTAAAGAACAAATATATTATATTGTGTTGTTGACAACCCAACTAATACAAATTTCCAAGTAAACAATAAAATAAGGTAATAATGTATAAATAAAATTTCCAAAAGCACAAATATTGAGCCAGAATGAGCGTGTTAAACAACATATATATTAAAAATCATCGAATATAGAAAATAAAATACAAAAATCCACAAATGAGTGAATAAATAACCATGAAACAAAAAATGAAGGTAACAATAACTAATTATGATTCTTACCTTATTTCAGAGAGGATACAGTCGATGTGTTTCTGAAACATGCAAAACAAAAATATTAAAATGATTTTTCTTTGAATAAAAAACTGTATAAGTAAAATAAGAGATGCATAAAGAAAAAGTTAACCTGCAGAAATATGCAGAAATATTTTAAGAGAGAACCAAACTACAAAGAAAGAGAAAAATGATAAAAGTAAGATAAGATGAGGAGATAAATATATTAATAACAAAAAAAATAAATGTAATATTGAAAGTGAATGTATATATAAATGGAGATTGAATACATATAATAGGTTTTGAAGATTTGTTAGATACTCTTGCTTATGAGACGCTAAGGAAGAGAAATGTTGGAAGAATAGATCTAAAAAATAATGAAATCAGTGAGAACACATCTATAAAATAAGGAAATCAATGAAAAAATAACCAAAAAATCAATGATAAAAATAAGAGCAGACAAAATAAACAAAAAGATCAATGATAAATGTACTTTAAATATAAGATTTACAAAATAAGAATAGATCTACAAAATAAATAAAAAATGCATTTTAAATAGGATGATTGGAAGAGAAAGAAAATGACAATAATAAGGAGAGATAATGGAATGAAACCAAAGAAAAAGAAGAGTGTTGGGAGAGAAAAATTGTCGAATGAGAAAGAGAAAGTCACAGACCTCATTAACAATTCAATTCAAATGTATGCATTTCAAGGTGTAGTCATAAAAAATGTAATAATTATTTATTAAATTATTACTATAATAATCAAGAAAGAGCAAATATAATATGAAAATGTACATATGATTACCATGAAACAATTTATGATGGAAAAAAATGAAAGAGGAGATGACATATGACAAATAATAAAGTAATATGAGTTTTTTTGTTATATAAGTAATAGATGAGACATCAATATAAGTTCTATAACACCTAGCAGGAATGATTTTATTGCAACAACATACATGTATTAATAATAGTACTACTTCCTTTTCTTTCTTCCCAATTTCCCAAATTTCACATCCAAACAAATCTGAACCCTTTTTATTTCTTCAAGATTAAAATAAACAATTCTATCATTACTGAAATTTAATTTCTCTTGCATTTCTTTCTCTCCACTTTCTCTTTGTTTTATACATTCTCTTTCGTTGTTTTCAGGAAAATAACGAAATGAAACGATTTCGAAAGATTCAATAGAGGGAGTGCGTTCGTTTTTCTTCAATTTCGATACCTCTGTTTCTTCTTCTTTTTCTCTAGTGCTCGTTTTTCTATTCTAAAATTAGGGTCTCCAAAATCGCAACAACGCTAACCCTATTTTCTTCATTCTCGTCAAATCATCATTCTGAGTAAGTAATTCCTCTAACCCTTTACGGTATTGTCTTTTTCTATCCATAAATTAAATATCTTTTTTTATTTTGTTTATTTTTTAAATTTTCGTTACGCTTTTACTACTTGTTATTTGCTTAGAAAATGGATATCTATGTGTTTAGTTTAGTTTAGATTTATTTTTCATTCTTCTATTATGGATTATTCTTTATGGAAAGGTTGCATTTTTATCAGATGATTGTTAGTGATTTTAGGACAAACCCTGTTTTTGGTTGAATTGATATGTTGGTGTTATTTTTATAATTTTATATTGTTTATCAAATTTCATTGGTCAGTGCAGGTGCAGTAAAGTGATTTTGAATTTGGATATAATGTCATCGAAGCCGATTAATCAGTGGAAGGTTACGGAGTTGAGAGAGGAGCTGAAGAGGAGGAGGCTAACTACCACTGGTTTGAAGAATGATTTAGTCAGACGTTTGGATGATGCCCTTCGTGCTGAAAAGGAGGCTGCTGAGGCTTCCGAGAAGGAGGTGAATGGTTTGGAGAGTCATGATAATGAAGCCGAACTCAAAGATTCTGAGGACGCTGTAGCTGCTGATGAAAGGGGGAATGAGGAAAAATTTGAAGCTGTTAAGGAGAATGTTGGTTTAGTTGAACCGATTGAAAGGGAAAAGGCAGAAAAGGTTCTAGAGGGTGTGGTTGATGACAGCAGTAAGTATGACAAGCAGGACGATGTTACCATTCCAGTTGACAATAGTGCATCGGCCATGGATCAAGATGTTGAACCTACGGGGTTGCCTGCTGTTGTTGATTCTTCAAATGTGGGAGAGGAGCTAATTACTCACACTACTGTTGTGGAGACCATCACCACCACTGTTACTGAGAGTGTATTGACGGAAGTAGTAGTTGGTGGTGAAGATTCTCACAGCGCTGAAAAAAAGATTGAGGATTCAGGAACCAAGCTGGAGAATGAGGATTTAAAGGAGTACAGCACAGATAAGAATAATGACGGTTCGGGAACCAAGTTGGAGAATGAGGAGTTGAAGGTGAATGGTGCAGAAAAGAATACTGAGGTTTTAGGGACCAAGCTGGAGAATGAGGAGTCGAAGGCGCAGCTGGATAATGAGCACTCAAAGCCCCGACTGGAGTCTGACACAAAGCCCCAATACGACGATCTTTTGCCCAACTCCACTGTTCCTAAAAACCAGGTATCTGAGGTAAACCCTAGTTTACTAGGGTCTCAAGTAAAATCTGATTCTATTTTTAGTGATACTGTATCAATTAATAAAAAGAATGAACTAAAGGATACTATAATTACTGATAATGGCAAATTAGAACAAGATATTGTTAGGCCGGAGATGGTGGAAGAACCATCGTCCAGAAATAAACCAGTTTATGATGACTCAAATTCAATAGATGTTGGAAAGCCACATGAGAAAAAGCTATCTGTTGAAGAAAATAGCAATGTTCTTACAAGTCCAGACTTGAACAAAACCAATATTAGTGATGATGTGGGGTATCCAGAGAAGTTAAGCTTAGATAGAAGTTCTGGTGATGATTCCATGGAGGAGGATTTGCCCGAGAGCTCTAAGGTTAATTTTGATGAACTTAGAGACAAAGTGGAGAGTACTAAAGTGCCTACTGTGAAGGTGGAAAACACTACTGTTGTTGTGGGAGATGGTCAATCTGGAGGAAAAAGTGATTCCCACCAAGATATTGACTTTAGTCCAGTTGGCCTGGTCGAGAAACGAAAATTCAATGGTGAGCATTATATTTTACCTTCATCCTAAAAAATAAACTTCCTTTTATTTCCTGGTTGTATGCTAAGCACAAGCAAGAAATTATATGTGCAATATATGTTGCTTTCCTGGTATGTTGTTGTTAGTACCAGTTCTGTGTATAAACAATCCTTATTTTGAACATTGTGTCACAGAACAAACATTAGATTGCAACAATGATCCTGCAAAAAGGCAACGTAGGTGGAATACTGATACAGTTAAAGGACCAAATCCACAAGGCACTACTCCCAGATCCACTACTACACCCAAGGATGGACCAGTTTCTCTTAAACGCAACTTCTCCAGGTCTGATTCCTTTGCAACTGACGATGCACCTAAAGAACGCATTGGTAAGTTTACATTTTTCTGATCTGGGTGAAGTTATGAAGATCCTGTAGACTTATTTCTGGTATGGTGTTGGTGTATATGAATTTTCATTTCCTGGTTTTTTGCTCAAAAAGTAAATTAATTTCCCGGGACGTTGAAATTTAGTTCCGGACCGTTCTCCAAAGATATATGATAGAGCATAATTCTGTCATTCAATGATTCAATGCATGTAGCTGACCCCATTACTGGGATATTAGGGCTTGGTTGTTGTTGTTGTACACTTCTCCAAAGCACATTAAGTACACATCTTATACACAATTCTAAAGTTTTTTATTTAAAGATAGATAATCACTTATATGTTATTTTTCATACTTGTATGAATATGTTTATTGATATGAGGCTTGGTTGTTTGTTATTATTGTGTGGATTTATAGTTGCATTTCAGTCCTTGTTGTAATGTCCTGTTTTAATGGATTTACTTTGATGTCATACCAGCATGTGTTTGTGCCGTGTCCTCTGCTTCTCTGCCCTTGAAGTCTAAATAGTGTTTTTTTATCTCTGGCAGTTCCACCATCACAAAGGTCCCCAACTAATTCCCTCAGGATTGACCGTTTCCTCCGTCCTTTTACCCTAAAGGCAGTGCAAGAGCTTCTTGGTAAGACTGGGAATGTTAGCAGTTTCTGGATGGACCAAATAAAGACCCACTGCTATGTTACTGTAAGACTTGATTCTCATGTAATGTTATTGCGTTTCGACTTTGGCATATCGTTCCGAGTAACTCAGTAACCTTTGTTGATTTCGTGGTGATGTAGTACTCATCCACCGAAGAAGCCATTGAGACACGGAATGCTGTGTATAATCTGCAATGGCCTCCAAATGGCGGGCGCTTCTTACTTGCTGAGTATGTTGAGCCTGAAGAAGTGAAGATGAAGTTAGAACCTCCTCCTAGTCAGGCTCCGTCCATCAGTAGTGGTCCAGCTGTTCCTCCCGCACCACCTTCACAGCCAGAGCCTTCCCCCCGTCAGCACAGGGAGCTGCCTCCACCTCCACCTACTCTCCCACCTCCCCCACCATTGTCAAAGCCGCCACCAGTAGGAATAGAACGACTTCCATCCCCACCGCCCCTTCCTGAGAAAGCTGACCTGCCTACAGTCACTCTGGATGATCTCTTCCGCAAAACCAAAGCAACTCCTCGGATCTACTATCTACCTTTGTCTGAAGAGGAAGTTGCTGCAAAACTTGCAGCACAAGGTAAAAGCTCCAGGCAGTAGGCGATTATAGCCTACTATTATTCCCGGGCAGCTTTTGCTGATTTCTTGTTCTTGACCATCTTGCTAGTTAGTAATATGGAAGTATTAATAGTGTTATGGAAGTATTTTCAGTTCAGATTAGCATCGTCTGCTAGTGTTTGCCTCCGAAAAAAATGCCATTTATGCATCTTGAGACTGAATTTTCTTTAGTTTTGGAGCGTTCTAAAACTAAGAGTTGTTTTAAGTGGATTTATTGCTCCTGTTGTTATAGTGAACATTTGTCCAAACATCTTTAACTTGGATGCCATGCATTAAATCTTGTTTTTCTCATGCCATGAAACTGATTTGTGGTATCTTTGCTCTCATGTCACCTAGCTTTCTCATCAATATAGTGTTTTCTTCAGAAGAATGCTAATTATGTTTGTATTAACCTGTTGGTTTAGGATACTGTTTTCTTTAATCCCCACGAATCATTTGATGTGTAGCAAGAGTATTAAGTCTAATGAACCCATATAAATTATGGCTGATTTGTGTAGGTTAAAAAATTAAAAGAGTGGTAGACTAATGCTAATGCAGTTGTGGAATCCGATAGTAATTCTATGTACCAAAAAATAGTAAGAAAATCTAGTTTATGTGCAAATGTTTTGTGCTGTTGTGTGCAATCCCCAATGAAAATGCTTTGTTGCAAAGAGGGTAGGATCTAAAAAAATGTATGCTTTTGTTGCAAATAGTGTAGGATCTAAATAATGCAGCAGTAACAGATGAAAGATGAACTATCTTACTCATCAATCATTTTGTTGGTGGTTTGGTTTGTAGACTTGTAGTTCCAATTTGATGATCATCTACAAGTTTCATAGACATGACCATTCATAAAAGTCCTCCTGGGAATAGTTAAGATTTTAATGGTGATGGCTGGATAATTTCGAGAATTGGGAGGGATTATCACGCACTTCGAAAGAGATTAGTTTCGTATCTAAAAGGGTGAGGGATACTCTTTGGTAGTACAAAAAAACTTACATGCAATTAAGTTGAGCTAAATTGAGTTCATGTATATCTCCTTTTTTTGTTACTCACAATAGTCGAATATTTGACATTTTGTCTTATCTGAAGATCTCATGAGACTGTACGTCATTACACCAATACCGTGTTGGTATTCATGCATATCCTTTAAAAATGAGTAATATTTTCTTTTATCACATCTAAACTTTTATTATATGCTAAAAGAGAACATGAAAAAGAGTCTTATAATATATATATAAAAATTGAAGTTATTCACAAATTATTAATGTCAAATTTATAAGGTTTGTTTTTGTACGAGCTTAATTTAGCATTGGGCTAGCTGGACTATATAATTTATACCCTTTGCCTCCACTAGAAATTATTTATCTAAATACCATATAATTAAACATGGACAGGAAAATTTTGATTATAAAGAGTGTGGTTTTCTATAAAAATATGGTCAGATTATCATTATAGACTAATTTTGTCCATAATGTTTTGTAGTATCTATAAATAAATTATATAATTTAGGTAACTAACATTAATATAATAGCCATATATCTTACCTTATATTATAATAAATATACAAAAAAATTACAATTCTCTAAAAATAAGAATGTGGGTCAACCCTAGTCAACACAAGTGTTCTAGCATGTGAGAGGTACTTCCTCCCTATTTGTTTACATTCTTAATTTATGCTATTAAGTAATTTTTCATATATTTAATTTTGGAGGATTATAATTTTTTTTGTAGTAGATGTATTTTATATTATAATTTTTTGTCCTTATTAGAATTTCTAATTTAAAATGAAAGAAGTGATTTCAATTTTCAATTATTATATTTGGGTGATTATATTTTTTTTTTGGTATAAATTAAAGAATATTAAGGTAATATATAAATTATACTATAGTGGTAGAATGATAATACAAGTTAAATATTTAATAAAAATACCTAATACCATTAAATAAGAATGTGAATAAGTAGATACGAAGTGTCTGTCGATACGCTAGTGTTAATTATGTATGTGGTGCTGAAGTTTAAAAATTAGAGGTGACAAAATTATACACAATCTATAATCCATCCAAATTAAATTCATCAGTTAGAGCTAATGATTTAAATGAATATAATTCAATGAATAATGTTGATAATGGATGCATTCAAATCCATCAATTATATCTAATGGATATTCATGTGTATATCTATTTGAATGGATATCCAATCCATCAAAAAACAAAAATGATTTTCTTTGCCTTTTCAATTTCATTCAATATTTAAAAAAACTAAATTCAAGTAAATATATGTATGATTTCAGTCTCACTTTTAATATTTTATTAAACTGAATCAATTATAGGACATGTGTATATAATTAATATTAAAATTTTATTGTTAATTACATGACATATATAAGTATGAGAAAAATGTATGCATTGACTAATTTATGAGTTTTATACATTGTTACTGCATCATTCATTATTTATATTTAATCATACGTGACTATTAAAAAAAGTAATTCAAATTAATGATGTATGATGTAGTGATTATATATAAATTGTGAGGAGAGATCTACTTAATACTCTTTCATCTTATTCATCAATTCTAGTGAGATTAAATGATTTTAATTAGTGAGTAGATCTAAACCATTCGATATCCATAAAATTGATGATTATGGTGGGGAATAAGTTTAAAAACTTATTATTGGAGTAAGTGGATCTCTACTCATAAACTTTTACATTATTAATAAATATTACACTCTATAAGTATTTATTAAACACTTTACAAGTAATCTTAAACGTCACATGTTCGTAGAATATTGAATACAAAATTTCTTTATAAAAGTTTAAAAAACGACTTTTCAAAAAAATTATTTCTAAAGTGTTTTATAAGTTTTTCTTAATGGGTGATATTAAAAATGTTTAGTTGAAATAGTAGTTTTTAAAGTAATAACTATCTCCAATATATTTTTTAGTTCACTTAAAAAAATCAAATGGTTTGGATATCCATCTATCTAAATTCATGAAATGGAGTTATGGATGAATCATATGGATTAAAATATAATTAAATTAATTTATATGAATTAATGAATGACTTTATGTCTATCCATTAACATCTAAATCCACCCCTTTATCACTCTTATTTAAAATCGTCTTCTTAGGGATCTATTATTAGTTATGTAGATTTTGGCCATGTCCGATTTTATAGGTCTATTTAAAGTTGGATACTCATATTATTTTATATCTTATAGTTTTTTAAGATAAAAAATGTATATATTAATAATGTAAGAATTTTCTATGTATTATCCATTATTTATATTTGATAATTATTGACTTATATATAAATAATACAAATAATTAATAAATAATATAATGATTATGTATAAATCTTTATACTAAATATATATTACACTATTTTATTATATGTGCTGTTAATGAAAAGATTCTGCCTATTACAAGTGTGGGTTTTTAATGTTAAATCAGTTATTATTTTATCTCATTTTTATATCTACACTATATATAAAGCTAAAATATCTTATAACTACTTAATATGGTGTAACTTCTTGTTGCCTATTTTACCTTTCTAATTAAATATTATTACAATGGTTTTATACATATTAAAAAAATATTAATAGGAGTTAGAGAAAGTTACATATCTATAAATATCATATTGTTAATGTAGTTTTTTTTAAAAGAATTTCAATTTATTTTCATATTTTTTTATCATAAAAAATATAATACGATTCTCTTAAATATTTAATATTATGAAATAAAAATGTAAATTGGCAGGTACGAAGTGTCCGTCGACACGCTAGTTTTAAGAATGTGAAATGCTTATAGATATTGAATATATATATATATATATATATATATATACCACTACTTCACAAACAAATAAAAGAAAAAGGACTAAAAAAGTAAAAATAAGAGAGAAAAATAAACAAAAAGAAGAAACAACAAGTTAGATAGATGAATCATGAAAACAGTTTCTCTCTTCCCAAATTCCCAAATTTCACATCCAAACAAATCTTAACCCTTTTTATTTCTTCAAAATTCTGAAACAATTTTTTCATTACTGAAATTTAATTTCTCTTGCATTTCTTTCTCTCCATTTTCTTTTTGTTTTATACATTCTCTTTCGTTGTTTTCAGGAAAATAACGAAATGAAACGAGTACGAAAGATTCAATAGAAAGAGTGCATTCGTTTCGGTTCATTGAACAATCTTCAATTTCGATACCTCTGTTTCTTCTTCTTCTTCTTCTCTAGTTCTCGCTTTTGTTCTGAAATTAGGGTTTCCAAAATCGCAACAACGCTAACCCTATTTTCTTCATTATCATCAAATCGTCATTCTGAGTAAGTAATTGCTATAACCCTTTGCGGTATTGTCTTTTTCTATTCATAAATTGAATATCTTTTTGTATTTTGTTTATTTTTTAAATTTTCGTTACGCTTTTACTACTTGTTATTTGCTTAGAAAATGCATTTCTAAGTGGTTATTTTTGTTTTTTTTTCATTGTTCTATTTTGTATCATTCTTTAAGGAAAGGTTGTATTTTTATCAAATAATTGGTTAGTGATTTTAGGATAAACCCTGTCTTTGGTTGAATTGATAGTTGGTGTTTTCTTTATAATTTTTTTATTGTATCAAATTTAATTGTCAGTGCAGGTGAAGGAAAGTGATTTGTGATCTTGAATTTGGATATAATGTCGTCGAAGCCGATTCATCAGTGGAAGGTTACAGAGTTGAAAGAGGAGCTGAAGAGGAGGAGGCTAACTACCACTGGTTTGAAGAATGATTTAGTCAGACGTTTGGATGACGCCCTTCGTGCTGAAAGGGATGCTGCTGAGGCTTCCGAGAAGGAGGTGAATGGTTTGGAGGGTCATGATAATGAAGCCGAACTCAAAGATTCTGAGATTGTTTCTGAGGATGCTGTAGCTGTTGATGAAAGGGGGAATGAGGAAAAATTTGAAGCTGTTGAGGAGAATGTTGGTTCAGTTGAACCGATTGAAAGGGAAAAGGCAGAAAAGGTTCTGGAGGGTGTGGTTGATGACAGCAGTAAGTATGACAATAGTGCATCGGCCATGGATCAAGATGTTGAACCTACGGTGTTGCCTGCTGTTGTTGATTCTTCAAATGTGGGAGAGGAGCTAATTACTCACACTACTGTTGTGGAGACCACCACCATCACCACCACTGTCACTGAGAGTGTATTGACGGAAGTAGTAGTTGATGGTGAAGATTCTCACAGCACTGAAAAAAAGATCGAGGATTCAGGAACCAAGCTGGCGAATGAGGATTTGAAGGCGTATAGCACAGATAATAATAATGGGGGTTCAGGAACCAAATTGGAGAATGAGGAGTTGAAGGTGAATAGTGCAGAAAAGAATACTGAGGTTTTAGGGACCAAGCTGGAGAATGAGGAGTCAAAGGCACAGCTGGATAATGAGAACTCAAAGCCCCGACTGGAGTCTGACACAAAGCCCTCATACAAGGATCTTTTGCCCGACTCTACTGTTCCTAAAAACCAGGTATCTGAGGTAAACCCTAGTTTACTAGGGTCTCAAGTAAAATCTGATTCTATTTTTAGTGATTCTGTGTCAATTAATCAAAAGAATGAACTAAAGGATACTATAATTACTGATAATGTCAAATTAGAACAAGATATTGTTAGGTCGGAGATGGTGGAAGAGCCATCGCCCAGAAATGAACCAGTTTATGAAGAATCAAATTCAATAAATGTTGGAAAGCCACATGTTAGAAAGCTATCTGTTGAAGAAAATAGCAATGTTGTTACAAGTCCAGACTTGAACAAAACCAATATCAGTGATGATGTGGGGTACCCAGAGAAGTTAAGCTTAGATAGAAGTTCTGGTGATGATGAGGATTTGCCCGAGAGCTCTAAGGTTAATGTTGATGAACTTAGAGACAAAGTGGAGAGTACTGAAGTGCCTACTGTGAAGGTGGAAAATACTACTGTTGTTGTGGGAGATGGTCAATCTGGAGGAAAAAGTGATACCCACCAAGATATTGACTCGAGTCCAGTTGGCCTGGTCGAGAAACGAAAATTCAATGGTGAGTTTTATATTTTATCTTCATACTTAGAAATAAACTTCCTTTTATTTTCTGGTTGTATCCTAAGCACAAACAAGAAATTATATGTGCAGTATATGTTGCTTTCCTGGTAATATTGTTGTTACTACCATTTCTGTGTATAAATCACCCTTATTTTGAACATTGTGTCACAGAACAAGCATTAGATTGCAACAATGATCCTGCAAAAAGGCAACGTAGGTGGAGTACTGAAACAGTTAAAGGACCAAATCCACAGAGCACTACTCCCAGATCCACCACTACACCCAAGGATGGACCAGTTTCTCTTAAACGCAACTTCTCTAGGTCTGATTCCTTTGCAACTGACGATGCACCCAAAAAACGCATTGGTAAGTTTACATTATTGTGATCTGGGTGAACCTATGAAGATCTTGTAATCTTATTTCTGGTATGGTATCGGTGTATATCAATTTTCATTTCCTGGCTTGTTGCTCAAACAGTAAATTAATTTCCCGGCACATTGAAATTTACTTCAATGTAATACCAGCATGTGTTTGTGCTGTGTCCTCTGCTTCTCTGCCCTTTAAGTCTAAATGGTGTTTCTTTTATCTTTGGCAGTTCCACCATCACAAAGGTCCCCAACTAATTCCCTCAGGATTGACCGTTTCCTCCGCCCTTTTACCCTAAAAGCAGTCCAAGAGCTTCTTGGTAAGACTGGGAAAGTTAGCAGTTTCTGGATGGACCAAATAAAGACCCACTGCTATGTTACTGTAAGACTTGATTCTCATGTAATGTTATTGCGTTTGGACTTTGGCATATCGTTCTGAGTAACTCAGTAACCTTTGTTGATTTGATGGTGATGTAGTACTCGTCCACCGAAGAAGCCATTGAGACACGGAATGCTGTGTATAATCTGCAATGGCCTCCAAATGGTGGGCGCTTCTTACTTGCTGAGTATGTTGAGCCTGAAGAAGTGAAGATGAAGTTAGAACCTCCTCCTAGTCAGGCTCCGTCCATCAGTAGTGGTCCAGCTGTTCCTCCCGCACCACCTTCACAGCCAGAGCCTTCCCCCCGTCAGCACAGGGAGCTGCCTCCACCTCCACCTACTCTCCCACCTCCCCCACCATTGTCAAAGCCGCCACCAGTAGGAATAGAACGACTTCCATCCCCACCGCCCCTTCCTGAGAAAGCTGACCTGCCTACAGTCACTCTGGATGATCTCTTCCGCAAAACCAAAGCAACTCCTCGGATCTACTATCTACCTTTGTCTGAAGAACAAGTTGCTGCAAAACTTGCAGCAAAAGGTAGAAAAGCTCCAGGTAGTAGGTGATTATAGCCTACTATTATTCCGGGGCATCTTTTGCTGATTTCTTGTTTTTGACCATCTTGCTAGTTAGTAATATGGAAGTATTAATAGTGTTATGGAAGTATTTTCAGTGCAGATTAGCATCGTCTGCTAGTGTTTGCCTCTGAAAAAATTCCATCATTTTATCTTGAGACTTAATTTTCTGTAGTTTTGGAGCTTTCATAAACTAAGCTGTTTACGTGGATAGGTTTCTCCTGTTGTTAAAGTGTGGCCATTTGTCCAACAATCTTCAAACTAAGATGCCATGCACTAAATCTTGTTTTTTCTCCTGCCATGAAACTCATTTGTGGTATCTTTGACTTAATGCCACCTAGCTTTCTCACCATTCTAGTGTTTTCTTTAGATGAATGCTAATTATATTTGTATTAGCCTGTTGGTTTATGATGCTGTTTTCTTTATTTCCAAGGAATCATTTGATCTGCAGCAACAGTATTATTAAGTGTAATGAATGCATATAAAGTATAAACTATGGGTGGTTTGTGTAGGTTAAAAATTAAGAGTCCTATGCGTAATTTCATAAAAATACTCGGGTATGTCTGTTCGATATAAAAAATTGTTACATGTGTATGGCGGGAAAGAGATTAATGCTATTGCAGTTGTGGAGTCTGATAGTAATTCTATGTGACAAAAAATAGCAGGAACATCTAGTTGGTTAAAGTTTTTATCAGTTGCACATTAGTTTTGTATGGTTATCTGCAATCACCAATGGTAGGGTGCTTTGTAGGCTTGTAGTTCCAATGATGATCTTCTACAAGTTGCACAGACATGAGCATTCTTCCAAATAAAGACCTATTACCTATAGTAAAATATATTCGGGGAATTAATCTCTTTTAGGATGTATGTTTGTCCCTTCCAACAAGTGTCGCTTGTAGGAATCAAACACTTGACTTTTTATCCTATATGAGAATTATACTACTAGATCAATGCATTGTTGGTGTTCATACATATCTTTTAAAATCGAGTAATATTTTTTTTATCAAATATCTTCCTAAGTTTTTATTACATTTATTGACATTTAACATCAATAAATATTTAAAAAAAATATCAAGAAATATTTAAAAAAAAATATCAACTTTTTTATGCTAAAAGAGAACATGAAAAACTATCTTATGATACATATGTATACAAGTCATTCACAAATTATTATTGTCAAATTTAAAAGTTTGGGTTTGTTTCATTTAAATAATTGAGCCTAATTATAAACAAAAAGCTTGATTTAACATTTAGCTAGCTGGACTTGAATACCTAACAAATATCTTAATTCATTTATACCTTTGCCTCCACTAAAAATCATTTATCTAAATACTATGATTAAAGTTCTATGTCATTATTACAGGGTTTTCATGTTCTATTGCTATGGTGACTCTTACACTTATATAAACATTTTGACAGGAAATTTTTTGATTGCAATGTCCTTGTATGCTTAATCAAATTATTCATGGACATTTTGTTGGAGGGGAAAGAATGGCTAATTGAAATTCTTGCAAAAAAGGACTAATATTCCAATATTTCTATACCACTTTCTCTCTGAAATTCTTGCTTCCTAGAATGTTCACAGAATAGTTAAGTTAGCCAAACACAAAAAAAAACTATAAATGTTCAGTTTGGTTCAACTTTCTTATATGAATTTGGAACATAAATTCAAGAAAAACCACCCTCCAATGATATAAAAGTGAAAGGCTTAACAATATCCATCAAAAGTACATGGCAAAATATGTAGACACTCAACTATAGCTCAACATTTCATTGTTTTCTTCAAAACAAAGTCTCTAATAGAGAGTGGCAAATGGTACATAATGGCCATAGCAGTAGAGTATTGGCCATAAGAGAACCATGCAGGAGGATTCTTCTTCAACACAGCAGCTACAGTGTTCCTAGCAAACTCATCTGTAGGTGTTGATTTTGATGTCTGAGAAAAATAAGCTCTCTCTCTTATTGCTGCTTCAAAAGGCTTGAATAATTTCCACTCCGGCATGCGGTTGTAGCCGATGATAGCCGCCTTTCCAATATTCGACTTGATAGCTCCAGGGACAACATTGATAACATCAATTCCAAAATGACTTAGTTCCATTCTGTGTATTGAGATGTACATGTTGAAAATAGGAACAACTAGACATAATGCATAAATGCTGTATTGTTTAGCTACATTCACCAAATTTTGACATCAGTACAATACATATAAACATAGTATAGTTGTTAATGAACTCCTCTAGATTCAAGTTTCATCAAAGTACTCTCACATTGCCATGGCTTTTGCCCATAATTGTTGTAGCTTGAGTTCCATTATTAAATTTTCCGTGTTGATAAACGACATGTAAACATCTACCCTCCTCAGACCCCACTAAGTGTGAGCCTTGCACACTAGGCCACCCTTTAAAAAAAGATGAGTTTGATACAACGGTAAGGTTGTTACTTAGTAACCATGAGGTCGCAGGTTCAAATCCTAGAAACAGTCTATCTACTTGTGAGGGTGTAACCGTGTAAGGCTGCGTACATCTACCCTTCTCAAATCCCATTAAGTGAGAGTTTTATGCACTGGGCCATCATTTTTATAAGCGACATGTAAATCTTACTATAAATCCTTAAGGTTAGTGATCTTCTCCGGCCTTGTACCGGGTGTGTTTTCCTCAACTTCGGGTAAACCAAAAAAAATACTAACATTGATCTAAGATCAACAAGGTCTATAGAAGCAACAAATTCTACTGATGGATTTATGTTGACTACTTAACTATACTCTTCTAGTTGATTTGATTTGGACATAAACAATAATATTGTAAGAGTAACTAAGTTTGAATAAGAAGAAGAAAACCTTAATGTATCTGTCAAAGCATGAAGAGCAGCTTTTGATGAAGTGTATGCTCCTGACCATGGTCCAGAGGCCAAAGCAGCAACACTACCAATGTTCACAATCTTTCCCTTTTTTCTAGTAGCCATGTGAGGAACTACAGCCTGAACCATTCTCAAGGAACCTGGTGTGCCAAATGAAATTATAGAATCTTAGGTGCATGTGCATATCATGGTTTTGGATATTAGATAAAAATTCACTTCTGCATCATACCAAGATAGAAAAAAGGAACAAAAGGTTCCAAAAGATTGGTCTCAGAGTACTATCATTTCACCTTTTCTGGACCAAGAAACAAGTTGAAATAAACTAGCTCACTTGCATTCTTCAAGAGAACAACACCACACAAAAATCTTTCCTAAAGGAAGGAACAAATGCACTTGTGATGGAAAAATGATGTTTTGAAGTGGTTTTAATGTACATTAATATGATTATTTATGGTGACTTTTGGGTTTGTGAAATGAAAAAAACTCATTAGTCCCACATTGCTTGGAAGAGGGAAGTTGAAATACTTTATAAGCCTTAAGTTGCAACTTTAGGATGTGCCTCAAGGGGTACAATGTGTTTTGTGAGTGGGCCTCATCTGACGCCAAATATCTCACACAAACAAAACTCCTCCACACATGCGCGTGCACCTATGCTGCCGCCCGTCCGGCTCGGCTCGGACCCAACATTCTTTTTATAACACGGTTGGAGAAGTGTGGAGAGTGGGAGATGAAGAGTTGTTTGGCATCAGATGAGGGAGCCGTTAGAGGCCTCATGCTAAAAATATAGGTCTCCTCCTTTCATAATTCTAGTCCCAAATTGAAGACGTTTACCTATCAACTTCTTCTTTCTCCTCTATAATATTTTCCCGGCGCATTTTTAGCACATTCTCTCCTTTTCTTTCAGTGACACTTGAGAATTAACACATACAACCAAAGTGAGAATTTCGAGAACTGATACTGGTAGTCAGTATAGTGGGAAAAGAATTAACAGGGGTAGCCATATTATGAGAATTCGAGAATTGACACCGGTAGCCAGCCATAGTGTAGGTGTATTCGAGAGCGATTCTTACAGTGTAGTAAGAAATTGTATAACAAAGAATTGAGCTGTTTTATCCTGGGGACGGCGTGGTTGCTAGTCTGCTTGCACAATTTTAGCAGTACCACAAAACGTCTTAAAGAGAGCGACCTGGTCGTGACTCAGCCAATAAAGATTATTTCGTTTCATTCAGAATTGTTGTGAGCTACGCAAACAACAATCACTTGCTATATAACCTTCCAAGGTAACCAACTAGGCGTTAGTCTAGTGGTGTAAGGTCCCACTAGATCCCCAGAAAAACCAAAAGGTCAAGAGTTTGATTCCTGGGAGCGACACTTGTTGGGAGGGACAACCACGCACTCCGAAAGAGATTACTTTCTTACCAATAAGGTGAGGAGATACCTTTGATAGTACAAAAAAATAACCTTCCGAAGTAAGAAGTAGGAAATTTAAAGATAACAACACTTGAAGCAAATCAAATAACACTAAACAGAAAGATCTAGCTGGGTGCAATTATTTTCAAGGACTAAATCTCATAAGAGCTTTAGCAATGTTTGCATATTTAATGATCGGTGGAATAGAATGAATCAGAACAAAATTACCATACAGTTATTTGGATATTTTATGATTGAATAAGTGAAATAGAGTGGATAATAAGTCTGTTCCTGCTCATTCCAGTTCATATCACCAAATTGGAAGCAAAAAATTGGAGGAATTTCATCATGTTTCACTCCATCATATTTTAATCAATTCAAACAACAGAACCTAGTATTATTCTTTTCCACCCCTGTAAAATGGCTACCCCATTGGCCGGGTTGGACTACTTGAGGCTGACCAAGTTTGGACACCTAGCGTGGACTTATGTCACCAGGACCCATAATACCAGCCGAGCTAGTAAGGGAAGGCATATTGTCAACTTGATACGACCTCAAGCCAGTATTGGGGCAATGCCTCTGTCACCCACCTCTCGTGCTGCCAACACCCGCTATACACAGCATACAATTCTCACCTAACTCCCTGCTCTACGGCACGGACAAGCCTAAACTGTGGCTACCAAAGCCTACTACAGGCTACAAGTCAACTATGCTTAGAGTACGGTCTGACCAAACCGTCCGACACACATAAAGCAGATCCATGATCTGCTAGAACAGGCCAACAAGCTCAAATGGTCGGCCTTGCCAACAACACCAATCAGAGAATATCCATCCATCTCCACTATAAATAGGGGCTCATCCCCTTACAAATAAGATATATGAGATACAAGACATATTCACTCTCTAACCTTACTCTCTATCTCTTAAGCATTACATTCATTCATACTCTGAGCTATTACTCCCCCTTTCATCATCATATATTGACTTGATTGTCGGAGCACTTTTTCAGGTACCTCTCCTAGCGAGTCTGAGCTCAACTTAGGCGAACCCAGGCCCTGACCCAGCACAAAGGAGTACTCCAGGAAGCATGCTACAAGGCGCTCCAACCCGACAACCGTCCAACTCGTGATCACCTCATCTCGAACCGAAGATCCCGAGCCAGGCCCCTGCCCAGCTCACCCTCCTGTCACCACACAGGAGAACACATTCAATTCCATTCAGGTCCATCACACCAACTTCTAGAAATGCAAATGTAACCTAAGCTGTTAGGTGAAGGTATGGTTTAGTTATAAATTCAATGTGCACCATAACAAAAAGATGGTGGCTCTGATATTAAGTCAACCACCTACTCTATGGTTGGTAAGTAGTTATATATTCCACATCTAACTTCTACAGCTATTGCATCCTTTGAATCATCTATATTAGTTACACACATTAAAGATTCAAGTCATGAATTATGAGACATGCTTGATGCAGCACTATGGTTTGCTAAACATAATTTGGTTAATCTAGTGGGACAGGTTAACAGTAGTAACAGCAACTCCTAATGCTCATGCTAAATAGGTGAAACATAGTTTTCTATCCTCTATCATAGTTAAAAAAGAAGTTATTTTTGTAGTATCAAAATCAAATAGTAGTATTTTTTTGTTAACTAAGAGTATGTCATATTGAGTAGAATAACAAACTCATCAATGTGTTACTTAAGCCATGATGCTCTCCCACCTAATAGACTAGTTTTTTGAGTTGGACTCTCTTCATTACTTAAGTCCTAACAATTGGTGTCTTTCATTGAGAGTTGTGTAATGGAAAAGACTAGCTATAGGTTGGATCAAGGTACATTACTGAATACTAATAGGTGAATGAAGCCGCCAAAAGAGAAAGGACTACCATGATGTCAATTTGATAGAGTGAAAGCTGCCGTGGATTTCGGCATTTAAAGAGGATGACAATGAGGAGTCCCACATTAGGTAGGATAACAAACTCAATGTGGTACTTTCAATGTGGTACTTAAGCTATGAGACTCTCTCACCTAATAGACTAATGCTTAATTCCTAATAGTATCTCATCACAGTAACAATCATACATGTTGTCATTAACTAAAATCGGTCAGTTATATAGATCAAACAATACTATAATATCCTGTTACAAATAGACAAATCATATATGCTAGATCCTTCTTGTTACATATAATTATTTTTGGTGTCTATCTAACCAAATTATATGCCTACCCTCACTTCAACCTACTATCTTTATTTGAGTTCCTCCCTATCTTCTCCGTACATGTGCCTAACAACTTAGATGAGATCTTATAAATAAGTCTATTCTATCATATTTTCTAATTATTACATCAATTTTCTCATTAATACATCAATTCCTAATACTTCTATCTTCCAGTATAAATCAGTGTTTTAAATTACACTTATCTTATTTTACTATAATTATGAGAAAATACATCGGTTCTAGGTTGAAACTTCTAAAACCACAATATTAGTGTACTAATTAAGATTGTGTATTGAAATTTAAAACACTTGTATAGATTCATTCTCATAGTATCAAAATGCAAAAAAAAGAGGAGAGAATTAAATAAGAATGGTACGAACCAAAGACATTAGTATCAAAAGTGTTTTGAATTTGAGAGAGAGGAATCTCAGAAAGTGGGCCCACACAATGAACACCAGCATTGTTAACAAGAACATCAATCCGACCAAACTTCTCAACAACATGTTCTATCACTTCTCGTACGGATTCATCTGACTGAACATCCAATTCTTCCAACAACAATCTCTCATCTTTCTCCATCTCCGCCATGCTCAACCGTGACCTGCTCGTAGCAACCACCGCACAATTGTTGGCTGCGAAGGCGCGTGCAAGCGCGTGACCTATTCCGCCGTGAGAACAACCGGTGATAAGGACAACGGGTTTGTCGTGGGAATTCATAGTAATGGTGATAATATTTGATAACACAGTTAGGGTTGTTTTATAAGTCAAGTGATAATGTGATGTAGTTGTTATGATTGAACTAAGAAAACGGTGTAACGGATTCAGCTATCAAAATATATTTTATAAATTTATTAAATAATAATAATAATAATAATAATAATAATAATAATAATAATAATAATAGAGAAATACTTCTTTGATATACGTACATGGAGATAACTAATAAAATTTTGTCAATATATTAAAAATTAGTTTTAATTAAAATTTAATCATAAATAATATTATCAAAACATATAAATAAATTTATCTCCAAATATGACATGTTGTATTTATTTTCGTATAACTTTTTGTCAGTGCTGAGGTACTTCTCCATCCATGATGCAAACGCTTGCAGGGAGGTTTCTGCTCATTTTAAATTTCAAACAATAATTAGAATTTAATGCAAATTATATAAATAACTCTTTTCTTTTTCAAACCTACTCAAACCACCAGTAATTGTATACATGTATTATAATGACTATGAGATATAAATGTAATTTTTTGCACACAAAAGGTAATGAATATAATTAAGTCAAATAAAATATGATATATTGTAAATACAAGTCAAAAATAGTAGAAAAAGTTAATGTTTATTCATTATTTCTGTTTTGTTACAAACTGCATCAATAATTACAATGATGTTTTTAAGTCACTCTTATAGTGTATTGTAATTGATCAAAATAATGAATAAACATTGATTCTCATTCTTATTTGGATTTGTCTTCATAATATACAATATTTTGTTTAACTTAATTACAATTATCACTATTTTTTGTTGAAAAAATTATATTTATCTCTCGTACATGTGTAATCAATATAACTTATGTACATAATTAGAGTGGTTTGTGTAAGTTAAAAAAAATAAAAGATAATTTGTGTAATTTCACTAAAACTCAGGAGTGTTAGTTTCATTTATTCTAAATCATACAAGTGAAATGAAAATATATCTTGCAGTTTCTCTTCGTCATCTATATATATATATATATATATATCCAAAAAAACTAACTATATCATGTAATTCCTTCTTACCTATTTTTCCCTTCTAATTAATTAAAAATGCAATATTTTTCCACATAATAAAAAAATATTAATGAAAGCTAGAGTGACACCAAAAAAATCAAAACATGAATGCAAAATTTAATAATATTGCAATTTATTTCATATTTTTATCGCAAAAAATAAAATATCACATACAGTTATACACTCATTACAAAAAAGCATTCTATAATTCTACAAAATAAAATACATAAAAATTAAATATTAGTACTACAAAATAAAAATGCAGGTCAAATATTTTTTTTAGAGTATTATTTATGCATTGACAGTATAAAGATTTATACACAGTCAGTGCATCATCCACTATTCATTTGTATTATTTCTATTTGTCAATAGTGATTGAAAATGAATAGTGGATGATGCCCCACCCTCAAGTCACGACCTAATGTCAGTTCTTTCAGTCCTTGTCGAACTAGCATAGCTGCTGATATAGAATAGCCTAGAGCCTGGAAAAGTAAGGAATAACACGTTAGACTGCAAGACATAACAATGTAAAGAACTCTTATACTATCTTTGCATATATATTATTCTTTTTTTATATTGTTTGGATTACACTCTTGGTGGTATTGAATTGCCTCACATTTTGTATATCTATTACGGTTGAACATGAGTCTGGTTGGGACGAGTTAAAATTTATCCTTACATGACCCTAAATGTTAGTCGAGTCATTTTTTGAATTTGGACTCGATCCTATACCTGAAGCTAACTCGATCCTAAATATCGATCATGTCAACCTTTAAACCCGAACTTGACCCTAGACCTGATAAATATAATACATACTCATATTATTTATGAATACGTAATTTGATATATAAAATGATAAATGTATATATTATTAATCATGTATGTATCAATGTATGATGAAAAATTAGAGAATCAAATCATCGATGATACCTTCGACCAAAAAAGTGACATTACTCTGTTCACATTTGAATATCTTACAAACATGACAAATTAGTGTTCATGAGATGAGTTTTTGGGACGGGTCATGTTTGGTCCCTACCCAACCCTAAATATTAGTAAGGTTTAATTTTTGAATCCGAACCAGCCCTAAACCCGACCCTATTCGAACTTCATCATGATCAGACCGTACTAGGTGAGCGGGTAGGATCAAATCCCGCTCAACCCTAATATCTATGATGGTCTCTAGATTTTAACCATATTACTATGATAATATAATATAATTACAACAATCAGCAAAATATTGAAGATTTCACCTATGAAGTGTAACACCTTGATTTTTGTAATAGAAAATGCACATTATGAATCATAAAAATAATATACATAATCAATGAAATATCTTGAATTTTAAGAATAAACTGAATACAAATATTAAATAATATTCCTTATTGGAAGATACATTCTTTTACAATAATATTATCCAATAAACTTAACACAGATCACAAGTTACTTTCAATTTTATATAAACTCTAAAGTAATTTATAAACATGTCAAGTATATCATTGTCTGAGGCGACATATTAGATAATTCCCTATAATAAAATAGTTGATAAGATTTGGTAGGGATTAGATAAATAATTAATTAAGTTAGATAATTCCCTAGTTATCATAAAATAGTTGATAAAATTTGTTAGGGATTAGATAAATAATTAATTAAGTTGGATAATTCCCTAGTTGTCATAAAATAGTTGATAAAATTTGTTAGGGATTAGATAAATAATTAATTAAGTTGGATAATTCCCTAGTTATCAGAAAATAGTTGATAAGATTAGATTGAATAAACGATTCCCTGATTGTTAGGGAGGGAATCTAAACCAGCATAAATAAGAGGGGAAACACCTCAATTTGATGGTAACTACTAGAATTGCTATCTTCTTTTCAATAAATAATATTCATATCTATTCTGGATCTCTTGATCAGGACTAGAGACAATGTTGTGATATTCAGATATGATGGACAGTCTGATCGGTTTGATCGTTGACCGCACTTGAAAATGACTCTGGTTTATGATTTTAATTGAATGAGTGGTTGAACCGCTTTAAACCGGAGAAATTCTGGTCCAACTATGTAAACCTGGTTGAACTGCAATAACCCGAGAAGTGAACGAGACGGTTTATTTAAAATTTAAAAAGAGTAGAATACTATTATAATATTTTGTTTTACTCCAGTCCAAAAAAAGATGGAAAAATGTTATTTCAATATAATTATATAAAATGTTGTATTTATATATAACTATATATTTATATATAAAAATAATATATTATATATGAATTCAGCCAGTCTAACCAGACAGTTTAACTGTTTAAACCGGTTAAACCTAATACGAGACATCTTTACGACATTGCTTTATTTATCTGTTTTGGTTATTTCTTGATCTTTGTTTTGTACCAGTAAGCGGAATGACATATATTATGACTATATTTTTCCTCAATTGTGATAAAGTAGTAACCCCGATTTAAAATATTACAAATATATAAAACCTAAACTTAAAAAATATCGAGCAGGAATTTATTGTCACAGATCTTATCCTATATGTTGTCTTGCACTAATGATAATGAAACAAAAATATAAATAAAATGAAAGTTTAAATTTTTTAATTGATATAACATATTTTCATTAACGCGAGTAGGGATGACAATGAGTACTTGGATCCATGAGTACTCGCAAAAATTACTGTAACGGGTCGGGTTTGGGTCCTTGTTTTAGGACTCATAAGTAATGAGACCCGAGATTTTAAGACCCACTATTGAATGAGTCTAAGTCTGGGCAATGAGGTACCTATACCAATGGGTACCCGGACCGCTATTCCTTCATATATATATATATGGGAGGGAATCCACTTATTCCAAGAGTAAGTTTAAACAACTTACTCCAAGAGTATGTTTAAACAACTTACTCCAAATCTTAGTCATTAAATTTAGGGAAATCCAATGGTTTGAATTAGTGAGTAAATCTATACCATCAAATTTCCCTGGAATTGATGGTTGTGATGTGAAATATTGGATCATTATATATATATATATATATATATATATATATATTATTGTTAGTCCATAATGTTATATGGTTAACTCGTAAATATAATTGATATGTTGTTAAATAGTGCTATTACATTATTAAGTAGTAATGTGATGTGATGTTATAAATTGATATGTGTAATATAATATTATGTTGATTGAACAATTCTTATTAAATTAATTTTACATGATAATGTTGAAATAATCAATTTAGAATGTGTTTAAAACTTTAAGTTATTTTTATAATTTTTTCTCTTATTGATTACCTGAATAACATATAAGATTGTAGTAAACAAATACATAATTATAAAAATTACTAGAAATTATTTGTAATGATTTTTAATTGGGTACCCGCAGATCCACTAGATATCCAAAGCCTTGTGGGTAGCAGACCCAACGAGTATCAACATAGATTTGGGGTGGGTCTGAGTCTAAAAATAAAGCAACGAGACAGATCTGGGTAATGTACTACCCGAACTCAACAAGACCCATTGCCATCCCTAAACAGGAGACAATATGAAATAGAATTTGGGAAACAAGATTCTATTCCAACATACCAACTACAAAAGAAAAGATTGATGATAGTAAAAACTTAACATAATATTACA
The DNA here is from genome assembly GCF_001865875.1 of Lupinus angustifolius. Classification (NCBI taxonomy): domain Eukaryota; kingdom Viridiplantae; phylum Streptophyta; class Magnoliopsida; order Fabales; family Fabaceae; genus Lupinus; species Lupinus angustifolius. The sequence goes on along the minus strand of NC_032011.1, from coordinate 21,667,881 downwards.
TATATAAGCCCAACAACAACTTTGATGACAAACTTTGCTTATAAATAGAGATAACATTTTTGAAGGGGAAATAAGGAAAAGGGTGTGATCTAATCCATGAAAACATAAAGTATAAATTAAACCATGCGTAGTTTTTGGTACATAGGATCATATATTATGCTGGATTATTAACATTACTGGTTGAGATTTGTTCTCCACCTGGATGAACCTTCTTATTACTCCTTCCAGCACTAGAACTAACTATCTTTATCTCTTCAGTACCCACATTTTCTTTTCTTCTTCTCTCCTCTTCCATTTTCTTCATCTTCTCCTTTTGTCTCTCCCTCATGACAAAGATTTGAGCTGAACTTGCACCTATTGAAGACATGTTAGTTAGTGTGTTTGCAAAGAAAACAAAGAAATATTGCTAAACTTTGATAAGAATATTGTATTAGAAAATGTGTGTTGTGATGAAAATGGCATTCTATAAGATGGAATTTATAGGAGTTAAATGTGAGAGAATGTAGAACACGAGTGAGACTACTTTCCATTAATGGAGAAATAAGTTTTTTTTTCTTCAGATTTTAACAATAAAATTATAATTTCAATATAACTAATAAAAATACAAGTGTTATTTTATTTTAAGATTTTTTTAATTTTTTCACACAACTTTATTCTCTATTACCGAAGAGAAGTCTTACTTATAATACAAGCTGTCATGGTCATCCCCTAATGCACTCATGGTTAAAGAAATTATTATATGTTGATGGAGCAACAATAGATGTATGCCATTATCATTATTTTTAATTTTTTAGTTAATCACACAAAAAATGTAACTACTGATTCTTTAAGATATCATATATGTAAACATTTATCTATATAACTATTTTAGGGTAATGTTAATAAGTATTCTAAGAATATTGTGTAAGGAAGAGAAAAAACAAATTTTATCTTAAAAATGATATTTTCACATATTGAGAAGTGTTGTAGTTAATTTTCCAAAACTTATTAATTGATTTTTTAACCAATGTCTTAACATTTCCCTTATTATTCCTTATACAATCAATCCTCTTAGAGCACTTCATAACTCAACCTTTTTATTTGATTTTTTAACCAATGTCTTAATATCTCACTACGCCAAATATCGTAATAAACATCGGTCATTCAACAACACAATTTTGAATGACGTTATTGAATGAAGTAAAAAATGTCATAAAAATGTAATTTTTTTTGTCACTCTATTTCTCAATTAGATGTATGGTTTTGCTTTACAAGTAATCAATTAAGTAACCAACCACTTGGCACTTATATTAATTGAACCATAAAATAATTCCATGTCATCATTCCGTGCATGGAATTAAAGTTTGCGCACCACCATTTATGTGGCCTAAAAACCTTGCAGTTTGCATTATATTATTCAAAAGATGCAAGGGTTTAATTTAGAGCACGAAGAAGGAAACTAGGTGCGCATGATATGCTTTATTTCAGAAAATATAAGAGAGAAAGTGGGTTAAATATACAATGTCTTAAGTGGGTTAGCTCTTAGTTTAAGTAGTGTATATTGCCACAAAGATTCCTAGTCATCTTATCTTATAAACAAAATTATATTAACCTATACACTAGTAGAGAAGATGGTGAACCTTAAAAAAATTATAAGATTCTTGTACCTACTAAATTAAATCCTAGAAATTATCTCTTTATTTTCCATGCTAAGACTTCATATATTTATCATTTTCAAATCTTATTACATAGAAATCTAATGTACCTTTTTATGCAATAGTGGAGATACTTATAGATGTAATTAGAAGTTAGGTTGAAATGAGTGTAACTTGACCCAAATTTGGTAATTTGATAGGGTATGGATGCATATATGCTAATAATGAGTATCACTCTATGTGTTATGAGTTTGCGATTGGTTGGAAAAATATATTTAAGTTAAAATTTAATTATTAAATATTTTTCTGAATAATCATAGCTTATGTTACATGAAGTGACACAAATTATTGTACGGAAGATATGCTCCTACATGGTATTATATTGTTTGAACACAATCAACACGATATTAATTATATATATATATATATATATATATATATATATATTTTATATTTCAAAATAGTAAAAGACTCAATATATATATATAAATATATTAAATAAGGTTAGTGATTTCAGTTAATAAGTCTTAATATTTATACCTAATAGTAATAAAATATAAATTTTAAAAGAAGAAGAAACATTAAGACATATAGGTGGTTGAGTGGTTGGATAGTTGGAGATATATTGGTTGTTGCGATGTGACTGTTCAGCTTAATAACCAATATCCTAATTGTCTTAAATATTATTAATTCAAGTGAAAGTCTTATTTATGAAATGGATTTTAAGTTTTTTTAGTTAAGATGTGGTGTAAGATTCAATTGTTGTGATTCTTAATCCACCAACTTTATTTCCTTCCCTGTTAGGCTCCTCAGTCCTAAAAGTTTTTGAATATGGAAATATTTTGTCCTGATAACATTATTTGTATAATACATATATACAAATAAAATAAAAATTTAGAGATGAAAATAATATAAATTTTTTAAAATATGATATCCAAAATTGATATATTAACTAATAGACTCTTGAGTTAAAATACTTAAATCAGACCTCGGAATTAAGTTACTAATATTAGTAGCAAGAAATATGCATGGTTGGTGAATGTTTAATGACCACTAATTATCATCCCTACTCCGCTTTTAATTTGTATCGTTTTTTATACTACCAATGATATTTTCTCACTCTTTTGAATAAAAAACTAATCTTTTTCGGTACGTGTGATTGTCTCTTCTAACAAGTATCTAGCATAAGAATTGAACACTTGAGTCTGTTGGGAATTCCTTATGATTGGTGAAATACCAATCCTAGTATATTGAATCTCATGATTCTCACACACATATATGAAACAAAGAGTGCAATGTCATACTTGAATCCATGTTCCTGAATGTGCTCCTTTGATCTACATTTCTGAAAGAGGTTTTGTGGTATGAATGCCTTCCTCAACCAAATCCCTGATTCCTCTTGGGACTTGTGTTTTCACTCTGATGGGGAGAGGAGAAAACTGAATTTTATTTGGTGTGTTGGAGACCATAACATTCCTTATGCGTTAACTTATAGGGTTCCCATTATCCCCTATGAGTTAACCTGATGGGTATCCACCCATTAAGCCCACATCATTTATCAACTTTTAGAAATCAAAAGGCAGCCAGTAATTAGATCACTTATAATATAACCCCGGAAATAAATAATTGATATCATTGTATCAAATATATAATGCCCACCTTAATTAGAAATTATAAATTCTAACAATCTCTCACTTGAGCTTCATATATTCCTGAAACAATTATATCACAAGTTCTTTAGGCACGCATCCGTATGCTATTTACATTTAGACTTCTCCTTAATACAATCCGGTCCATCTCATATATCAACTATGGAACCACCACAACTTTCATCACATTTAAGTGTGACTCGACCACGATGATCACCATATTAATATACTCAATGACATAGATCAAATATGGATGAGTGACATGGAAATTTCATGCAATGTGATCTCAAACATGTCTATTTCCAACTGGTCCTTCTTTATTCTTTAGTGAGATCAATCCAAAGTCTTTAATTGCAACACAATTGTTACAATGTACAATTTCAAAATGAAACAATAAATCATCAACTTTATTATG
>NC_032011.1:21663569-21664083 GCF_001865875.1 Lupinus angustifolius | reverse complement strand
CACCCATATGAGCAATATGCTCATGAAAGACTTTAGGTACCAAACCCTTAGTTAGTGGATTAACTAGCATAAAATTTGTCCCTATATGTTCTATGGAAACTTGTCCATTTTGAACACTTTCTTTAACAACCAGAAACTTTATGTCAATGAATTTTGACTTTGTAGAACTCCTATTGTTGTTGGAGTAAAGAACCGTGGACTTGTTGTCACAATAAATCCTCAATGGTCTTTCAATACCATCAGCCACACGTAAGCCATTGACAAAATTCCGCAACCATATGTCATGGTCTAATGTTTCAAAACAAGCCATGAACTCCGTAGCCATGGTTGAAGGAGCTATAAGTGTCTGTTTCGTAGACTTCCAAGATATAGCACCTCCAGCCAATACAAACACATATAGACATCCAGCAAAATCAGAGTCAGAATACTCAATGATCTCTAAATTCCCAGACCTCCGATAAGTGAGCATATACTCCTTTGTTCTCTTCAAGTAACGCATAACACGTTTGACTGC
>NC_032011.1:21638388-21663469 GCF_001865875.1 Lupinus angustifolius | reverse complement strand
GACGTGTGCAAACTTGAGCATACATTAGACTTCCTACTGCAGATGCATAAGGAATCTTTTGCATCTCGTATCTTTCAAGGTCATTGTTGGGGCACTGTTCGAGACTAAACTTGTCTCCCTTAGCTATAGGGGTATCCCCTGGTTTACTGTCTTTCATGCCAAATCTATCTAGGACTTTATCTATATAGCTTTCTTGTGATACCTTGAGAGCGATCTCTCAATATCCGAATACCTAATACAAAAGAAGTTTCCCCAAGATCTTTCATTTCGAAATTCTTCGTTAGAAATCTCTTGGTCTCATGCAATAGTCTCATATCACTGCTAGCAAGAAGTATATCATCGACATATAATATCAGGAAGATAAATTTACTCCCAATAAACTTATGGTATACACAATCTTCAACTTTATTTGCCTCAAAACCATACGAGGTAATAACTTGATGAAATTTGTGATTCCATTGACGAGAAGCTTGTTTAAGCCCATAGATGAATTTCTTTAATTTGCATATCATAGACTTTGAGCCAATTGACACAAAGTTTTCTGGTTGCACCATATAGACCGTTTCCTTAATGTCACCATTAAGAAACGCAGTCTTAACATCCATCTGATGTAGCTCTAAATCAAAATGAGCCACTAGTTCCAATATTATTTTAATAGAATCCTTCGAAGATACTAGAGAGAATGTTTCTTTATAATCAATGCCTTCTTTCCGAGTGAAGCCTTTAGCTACTAAAAGAGCTTTATATATGTCAATATTACCCTTCAGATCCCTCTTGGTTTTAAATATCCATTTGCAACCAATATGTTTCGCACCTTCAGGTAATTGAACAAGATCCCAAATGTCATTATCATGCATAGACTTCATCTCATCCTTCACGTCATCGATCCACTTTTGAGAGTTAGAACTTTTCATGGCTTGACAAAAGTTTAATGGATCATCTTCTGTTAACCCAATGTCATCCTCATGTTCTTGAAGAAATACAATATAATCATCAGGAATTGAACTTCTCCTTTCTAGTGGAGCTCCTTAATGACGCTTCTACTTCTTAAGGTTGTTGAATTTGTTCTATAGGTACTTGAGGGAGAACCCCATTGTTGTCTTATTCTCAAATATTGTCAGGGAAAATATTCTGAACGTTATCTTCTATTACCGAATTTATTCCTTGAATGATAATAATCACAAGAACTTGCTCACTATCAGTGACAGGTTCTTCCTCAAAGACAATACTTCTTATGTTCTCTTCCTTCCCAAAATCAACTTCTTCAAGAAATCTTGTATTTACCGTCTCAAAAAAGAGTCTTGAAGTGGGATCATAAAATTTGTAGTCCCGAGAGCGTTCAACACAGCCAATAAAATAACAACTAACAGTTCTAGAGTCCAGCTTTCTTTCATGCGGTCTATAAGGCCGCGCCTCAGCTGGACAACCCCAAATGTGCAAGTGTTTCAAGCTTGGTCTTTTATTAGTCCAAAGCTCATATGAGTTTTTTTAACTGCTTTACTTGACACCCTATTAAGGATGTAAACTGTAGTCTTTAAAGCTTCCCCCAAAGAGACTCTGGTAAGGAAGAATGACTAATCATACTTCTCACCATATCCTTAAGAGTTCAATTTCGTCGCACAGCAACACCATTCATGCTAGGTTTGCCTGACATAGTGTATTGCAGAACAATTCCACACTCTTTGAGGAAAAGCGCAAATGGCCCTGGACGTTGTTCTCCTGATCCATCATATCTGGCATAGTATTCACCACCACAGTTAGATTTGACAGCCTTAATTTTCTTTCCAAGTTGAAATTCAACATCAACCTTGAAAGACTTGAAAACATCCAAGGATTGAGACTTCTCATGTATAAGATATAGGTAGCCGTACCTAGAGTAATCGTCTACGAACGTAATAAAATAATATTGTCCATTCCAGGAAGCCATATGGGAAGGACCACATATATATGTATATATTAGTTCTAAGACATCTTTAGCTCTTTCGGCACCTAACTTCCTTTTGTTTGTCTGTTTTCCCTTTTTGCACTCAACACATACTTCAAAGTCTGATAAATCTAAAGGGTCAAGAATTTTATCTGACACGAGTCTTTGAATTCTTTGTTTAGATATATGACCTAAACGCTTGTGCCATAACGTGGCTGAATTCTCTTTTAATTTTCGTTTCGTACCACGTGAATTTGTTTGGAGTATTTCATCAGTGGAACTGGAAACATCAATCATATATAGATTATCAATTAAAGAACCAAAACCAACAACATTTGAATTTTGATAGAGACTAACTTTATTATTTCCAAAAGAACAAGAAAAACCAAATTTGTCCAAGCTGGAAACACTAATTAAATTCCGCCTAAAAGACAGTACAACAAATGTCTCAAATAAATCCAAATGAAAACCAGTTCTTAAACATAATCTAAATGTTCCAATAGCCTCAACTGCAACCTTTTTGCCATCACCCGCAAAGATGAATCTCTCATCATCACTTGGCTGTCGACTCCACATGCAACCCTGCATAGTGATACTAATGTGAGTAGTAGCACTAGAATCTACCCACCAAGTATCATTGGGTACAAAAGCCAAATTAATTTCAGAACAAACAAGAGTTAGAAATTTACCCTTCTTTACACGCCATGAGGCATATTTAGGACACTTTTTCTTCATGTATCCTTGCTTCTTACAGAAGTAACAGCTAAATTCATTATTACTCTTCAATTTCTTTTGTTCAGAAGACCCTTTTGCAACATCCTAATTGCTCTTCCTTTTCTTATTTTGAGGGATCATAGCCAAGTGAGCACTTTCAGTCTTATCTCTCTACAACCTTTCTTCCTCTTGCACACAATGAGATATAAGCTCATTAAGGGACAATTTGTCCTTCTGAGTGTTATAACTCACTTTGAATTGCCCAAAGTGTGCAGGAAGAGAGATCAAAACCAAGTGCATGAGCAGGTCATCACCAAGCTCTAACTTAAGTGACTTGAGTTTTGATGCGAGATTAGACATCTCCATAATGTACTCCCTTATGTTCCCTTTGCCTTTATACTCCATGGAGATGAGTTTAGCCAAAAGGCTACTCGTCTCCGCATTTTCATTCTTGGCAAAGAATTGTTCTAATTCTTCAAGGAACTTTCTTGCACTTTCACCCTCAGATATAGAGCCTCGAAACACATCTGGAATAGAGCATTTCATGATCACCAGACACATTCGGTTAGAGCGTTCCCATTTCTTAATTTTAGCCTCATCGAGGTTTTCCACAGTGGAAATGGGTTTCTCCACACGAAGTGCCAGATCCAAATCCATACAGCCGAGAATAATTTCTATGACTTCCTTCTAGACCTGAAAGTTTGTCCCATTCAGCAATGGAATGTTACTGATTTGAGCAAAAAAATTTGTAGCATTGGTAAAAGACACTGAATCCATATAACAAAGAATTAATAACATGTTCAAATCTAAACAAACAAGTCATGTAATATATACAAAAAACAAGACATGTTCACATAATAGACCCATCACAAGATATATAACACAACATCAATTTCTAGTCTTTGGACAAAGAAATTAATTTGTAAGTGGTACTCTCAATGTAATAATCAAATATTAACAATTAATTCTATCAAACAATATCCTTTCTTTGGAGCGACTATTATTCATATGGAAAAAAACTTTATAATTGTTACATATTTATCATCGTAGATATGTTATTATTTGGCCAAAATGTGTCTTCCTTTGGGCCGAACACAATTCGCATAAATAATCTCATACTCATCTGTATAATTTCAATTAATTTCCACAATAGAGCTTACTTTGGCAACATATTGCATCAATTAATTTAAAATAATTACCAGACAAAAGAATAAGCAGTATGTGCCTATTGAAAATTTTTAATTTTGGAATTAAAACCTTCAGATTTGATATCTTTTGTGATTACCAAATCTAATCCCACAATATAATTCCAAATCGAACATGATTATACATATCTTAAAACATACGTAAATATGTATACAGAGATTCAATTTGCATAATATAACAATATATAACACATATATATTGCAAAATATGATTTAGTAGTGCAAACTCAAAATAGAAGTTCACTGTAAGAATTCATGTACAGTGTAACAAAAGTGCATATCATAGTTTTGAAAACTAGGATAAATTACCTTAGTTTTCTTTTAATAAAGCAAAAGAAGTAAAAAGCAAAACAAAATTCTTTAAATTTCAATATGTATATTGAAATGATTTGAAAGAAGTTTTCACTCCTTTTGAAAACAAGGATTGAAATATATGAAGGGCGTGAATATCACTTAATGTTGAATGTAGGCTTATAACAGTATATACATGATTCCAAATAAATTATTGACACACAATGAGATTCAACAATGCATATAATAATCAATTCACATATTCTCGATTTTCATAACATTATAGCGGAAGCGAACAAAAAAATTCCCAAATTAGGGTTCAAACAAAATTTGGGGAAAACACCTTAATGGAGAATCATAAAAATTCAGAACCTCAGCTTTGATACCACTTGTTGGGAATTCCTTATGATTGGTGAAATATCAATCCTAGAATCTTGAATCTCATAATTCTCACACACATATATGAAACAAAGGGTGCAGTGTCATACCTGAATCCATGTTCCTGAATGTGCTCCTTTGATCTACGTTTCTGAAAGAGGTTTTGTGGTAGGATGATCTTCCTCAACCAAATCTCTGATTCCTCTTGGGACTTGCGTTTTCACTCTGATGGGGAGAGGAGAAAACTGAATTTAATTTGGTGTGTTGGGGACCATAATCTTCCTTATGTGTTAACTTATAGGGTTCCCATTATCCCATATGGATTAGCCTGATGGGTATCCACCCATTAAGCCTATATCCTTGATCAGCTTTTAAAAATCTAAGGGGAGCCAGTAATTAGATCACTTATAATATAATCCCGGAAATAAATAGGTGATATCATTGTATCAAATATATGATGTTCACCTTAATTAGAAATTAGAAATTTCTAACAGTCATCTTTGGGATCTATTAGGGCCTTATATCACTAGACTAATACTTTGTTGGTAATTTGTATGGTTGAAGGACAAGACTGTTTTCAATTATTTATATTAAATTTTAAATGTATTTTTAGTCCCAAGTTACAGATTTAAAAGGCATATACTTCAGGGCTGCACCACTAGGCCACTAAGGGTTGTATTTTTAAATTAACCAAAATTTAATATAGCCATTTATCGTTAAAAGAAATGAGTTCTTTTGATATAATAATAAGACTTATGTATAAGAGTTTTATACATTATTACTTTATCGTTTATCTTTTATATTTAACAATTATTGTCTTTTTGAAATAGATAATAAAACGAATGGTAGATAATATACTGATTATATATAAATTATTATTGTGACAATGCATAAATATTACACTCGTAATAAAATATCTGAGACACGAGTATATAAATCTAAGATAATTAATCATTTTTAGTAGTATATAAACATTTAGAATCCCAACAAGTTATCATATGTTCTTTGGTGTTGATGTTTCGGTGAGTATCTGAAAAGAGACTTCTACATTTAAGTCAAATATGTGAGGTTATGTATAGAGAATAAAGATATAAGAGTAATATTTGTATGGCTACGCGGACTATCTGACCTCCATCTTTACTCCAACAATAATAAGAGTTCTACAAAGTCAAAGTTTATTGACATCAAGATTCTGGTTGTTAAAGAAAATATTTAAAATAGACAATTTTCATAGAAGATATATGGACAAATTTTATGCTAGTTGATCCACTGGCTAAAGATTTGGTACCTGGAGTTTTTCATGAACATATTGCTCATATATGTGTTGTTCCTTAGGATACCTTAGTTAAGTGAGAGTCTATATATTTTATGATTTACTTTGAATGTTATATATAGCTTTATGCATAATAAAGTTATGGTTTATTGTTCTATTGTGAACTTGTATATTGTAACTATTATATTGCAATTAAAGACTTTGTATTGATCTCACTAAAGAATAAAGAAAGACCATTTAGAAATAGACATGTTTGAGATCACATTGCATAAAATTTCCATGTCACTCATCCATATTTGATCTATGTTATTATTAACTATATTAATATGGTGATCATTGTGGTCGAGTCACGCTTGAATGTGATGAAGGTCATGGTGGTTCCATAGTTGTTATATGAGAGAACAAGATTATATTAAGGAGAAATCTAAATATAAATAGTATATGGATGTGCACCTAAAAAGTATGTGATATAATTGTTTCAGGAAAAATATCAAGCTCAAGTGAGAGATTGTTAGAAATTCGTATACTTTCTAATTAAGTTAAACATCATATATTTAATACAATTATATCGGCTATTTATTTTAGATTAAAAAAGTAATCTAATTTTCTAAAAGCTCATAGGACTTCTAATTATATCGATATTTATTTTAGGGTTCATATACATTATGAAGACCAAATAAAATTGAAAATCCAAAATTGTCCATCATCTTAACTATGTGAGATTTTAAAGCAAAATTTAAACAAAAATGAGGCCTCATACAAACCTTGAAGTCATAGGTACATTTTTCTCCCATTAAAGATATCTACTTGTGATTTGATGTTAAGACTAATAATAATATTTTCTCTCTCTTATATTTAGGACGGTCAGTATACAAATTTTAAACTCAAGTTGAATTCTTATTAACTAGATCAACATTTGTGAAAAATACTGAAGTTATATAATACCTCAATTTAGTTACTAATCTTAGTAACTAGAAACATGCACTAATTGGGTTAGTTTATTTGTGGCCACTAATTGTGGGTACTACTCATGTAGCATTCGTATAGTTTTTGGTCTGTTTTCAATTATAATATCAAGGAAAAAAATGTATATATTGAAAGTATAACAATTTGATACATCATTGATCTATTATCCATCATTTATGTTTAATGATCATTGTCGTTTCAAAAAGTAATACAAATGAATATTAGTTGATATAATAATCGTATATAAATCTTTATACTCTCAATTCATAGTAATTACAATCTTGTAATATTAAGCACTCAACATGACGAGATCAACTAAGCTTTTTGACGTATAATATTATCTATCATGAAAGCATTACATCGTTAACTTATAGATAGCTTATCATAACTGTAAAAGTTGCTAATGGAATTAAACAATTAAAAACTTTATGTTAGCCAATCCCTTCGCGAAACCACCTAATACCTTATTTTTCATTTGATTGCATGGCTTTCATTATCATTGTAACTTAATTAGTTTCTCTTTGGTGATTTCTAAATAAATTTACTATAAATAATTTACATCCTCTATAGTCAACTTAGCAAAGATAAGGTTGGATAATAGTATATGTTAATGTAACATAAGTTAAAAGTTCGGTGGTATTCACACTTAGGAAAAAAAAGTAATTAAAATCAGTATTATAAATTATGGTTGTTATCGCAATTATAGTTAAGTTGTATTTATCATAACTAAGAAAATTTTGGGAAAATATAACTAACATGACCATAATTGAGTTTACGATAGACTTTCGAAATCATAATGTTACCACTATAATTACATGTGGAGTGAAATTTAAAATAATAATTAAAAATACCACAAAATGAAAAGCTTTGTCTAATTGTGATTGGCGACATTAACAAGCTTTTTATAAATTAAAGAATTAGTAACGAGACTAGATGTGGACATGAACAAGTGGTTGGAAAGATAATATATACATTCAGTTTAAGCTTTCCATTTCAGTAAAAGTAGAGTATTATTATATTGTAGGAAATTATAAAGATGCATACAAATATTCATATCATAAATAATTCATCAAGAAGTACATATGTAGCACTTAAATGTCAGACTTCAATGTTACGGTAAAAACATTCCTCTAAGCACTTCCTTGCAATTCATTCAAGTAATTGAACTAGATTACCTTAGGGTATATGTGATTTCATAACCAATAAGGTGTTGGTCTAGTGATATAATATCCGGATAGATTACAAAATAACCAAAATATCAATGGTTCAATTCCTGAGACACTTATTGATATCTTTTTATGTTAGATTACCTTAAGATATCTTTGGTAATACAAAAAAACATGATTCTACGCTCCTATTTTTTTTATGTTTTTATTGTTTATCTTGTTACATATCTCTTGATTTTTTCCTATTTTTTTATGTTTTAATTGTTTATCTTGTTACATATCTCTTGATTTTTTTTTAAAATCAGTATAAGGTATATATATTTCCAAATCTACCTTTACTTATTTAAGCACATTTTCCCAATGTACTAATCTCTCTTTTAGTAGCTTTTCAATGTACATGCGGAATTGAGATGAAACTATTCACTATTTACTTTTCTCCAACTTTCAATGTACTACTATTCTTTGTAGTAATTATTCTCTTAATAATTATTCTTTCAAAGAATTTCTCCACGTATTAGAATTGAGATCAAATTATGGTGACAAATTAATTGTGGAAATATATAAAAATGAGTGAAATATCTAAGCATCATCAATATAAAAATTTATACATAATTAGTGCATCATCCACTATTTATTTATATTACTTTTTTTGAAGAGTTAATGATGATTAGATATAAATGGTTACACTACAAAAAAAGGAATATTGGTATTACTAATATTGCCACACTTATTAAAAGTGAGGTTAATTAAAGTTAAGCCCAAATTTGCTAGTTAGCGGGGCTCGTGATAGAATAAGGCAGTACCAACTTCATTTTCGCCTCTCTCTCAAAAATTGCCCAACTCAACTTCGTTTTCACCATTCCTAAGATCTCACTCTCATTCTCTTTTCGTTCAGCCCTCACTCTCTCTTCTACAACACCCTAACTTTTCGATTCCGATAATAGTGTCGTTGATCCGTCTGATTTTGTTGATACATCGCTGGTAATTCCCAAACCCTAACTTTTCTATTTGTTCAATTTTTTTGAAATTTTCTTCGGTTGAAATCTGTTTGCACTAATGAGACTATATATTTTTCAATTTATTGAATGATCTACTATTATCTCCATTTATGCAGTCATTTTGTGGAGAATAAACTCTCTGGTCAAACATTACCAAATCTTTTCAACTCCAGTATGGTTCTAGAACATGTGTAAGCTTCTAATAGTAATTATTTTTTGGAATTTCAAAAATTAAATAAGAGCATGAATGTTAAATCAAGGTTCTTCATGTCATATAGTCAAAAGATTATGATGTTTCATATGCATTCAATTTTACTCATATGTGTCTTTATAATCCTTAATGTTCTTTTTGTCAAACTTTTCGACAATAACCAACTAGTTGGTACTATTCCACGCACCCTTAGTCTTGTGACCACGGTAGAGGTTTTGTAAGTATCTTGTCCATTATGTCAAGTGGCTAGTGCAAATATTAACACAACTATGCTATCTATGAATTTATTTTATTTTCTTTGTATTGAATATTTTCTCTTGACCATAGACACATACGCTTTGATAGGAATGAATTAACTGGGAATGCCTTCAAACTTCAACAATCTCGAAAAACGTAGTAAGTTGTAAGAAAACTAAAGATACATGCCTCTGTTAAATTTCATAATAGTTTGTCTATAAGAACTTTGTGTTTTTCTAAACAAATCAAATTCTCCGAGGGGAGGTTGTGACTATAACTTTTGCAGTTATTTATTACATAACAAGTTCAATGACTCTCTGTCGGATCTTATTGGTCTCACCTATGTGTAAGTAGTTAAATAGTTATACTCTACTATGATATTTTATTAATTATATTGTATAGCCTAGAATTAATTATCATAATAATTATGTTAGAGGGATATGAGCATGGGTTAGAAGTTTGGAAAGTCTGACAACTGTATAAGTAATTCCTTCCTCCTCAACTGCACTTTAGTTAATTAATGGGACATCGAAACTCCTGGACATTTCTTCATATTTCCTTCTTTGACTATGATTTTTTTATTATGTTGCTTTCTCACTTTCTTCATTTCCTATATATGTCTTTTACTTTTATATATTATTCTCAATCTATGTCTATTATATATCTCTTTTTGTTATCATCATATTCGTCTGATATCAGTTTTATATATGTTGCTTCATTTTTTATCTTTCAATAATAACACTAACAGTATATGATGTTTTTTAAGATGCACCAATTCAACACATTAATTAATACAATACCACATAAAAGAGATGTTTATGAGTTCTAGTGGCTCATAATTTTTTAATGTGATCCTCTAAGTCAATATACTATTGTCAAGGAAAAATATAGTAATCATCTAAACTCTATTTTGATTTAAGTCAATGTAGTGGTCAGTTGATGCCATTAATTGAAGCAATACCTATTCTAAAAGTGTCATATGGAAGACATTCTTAACTTTATTTCCTATATTGTTCGCTAAATTGAACTTATTGTCGAAACTCAACCATCTTTAATTGTACCCAATGGGTTTGTATTAACGGTATATGTTTTCTTTGGTTCCAGCTTGAGGAAGGGGAGAATTTCATTGATGTGCTAAACCCATCTACAAAAAAGAAGACACTTGCATATGGAGACTCAAACATGTGAAACATTCAATGTGGATATGTATTGTGCAGCTGGACAGGAAATGGTACTTCAAGTGTGGTGTACCCTTCCTTAGGCCCTCAAAACTAATCGTGCTATTTGCAATCCCTGATGGTTGGGGCAAACATGCTTGAAGTGATTTCTTTCTTTTTTCTTAAATTATTTTAGAGCATTTTCCAAACCCAGACATTGTTAGTGCAAATAAGTTACTCTATGAAACTATTTTCATGTTTAGCATCACTACTATATTATGTTTATAAGCAAACCTTTTTAATTGTGTTCCTGACTAGTATTTGGAAATGTTTATTTTCTCTAGTTTGGACAATTTGGTTTAGTTTTCTCATTAAAAAAAAAGTTATTATTATTAACTTATAAATATTTAATTTCATTTAGTTACCATTATATTATAGAATATAATGATTGTTAAACAGGAGCAAGAAATGAATATGTGTGAAAATAATTGAATAAAGATTTAGCCACGGTTAGACTATGGTTAAAATAATGGTATAAATTACCCATGAGGAGGTGTGGTTAAAACAAATGGAATAAATTAGCCCCGGTTGAACCGTGGTTAAAGAAATGTTGCCACACTTCACAAAAGCGTAGCTATATCATAAAGTGACTGTAGCTAAATTTTTGCTACACCAGTAATTGCTAGGGTAGAGGTAACTGTGGCTGCTGTAGTTTGCCACGGTTTTATGATACAATAGCCACGGTTTTAACCGTGGCTAATGGAGTATTTTTTGTAGTGATATAAAACTTTTACGTTGTCAATGTATACATTTTTTTATTTATAAAAATTTAATATAGGAATAATTTAGTCAAATTATATTTAACTTTATATTATTTATTGACTTCTTAAATTGTATGTATAACATTAAATATTAAAGTTTTAGAAAAGAATGAATAGTTACTGATTTTTGTTGAGAACTAGGCCTTTTTAACATTTTAAATTCACATTTTTAATTTAATAAGGGAATGTGTAGGGAGGCATAAAAAATATATATCACGACTTTTTATTTACTCGTGACTGAATCATAGTTTGTATTTAACAGTTTCAAACATTTGTAGATTTTGTACCATTTAGTGTATTTTAGAAACTACTTAATATTTTAAATAGACCAAAAAGTAGTGTTGTTACTAATAAGATGTTGGTCTAGTAGTGTAAAATCTTGCTAGATCATTAGAAAAGATTAAAATGTCAATAGTTCGATTAGTGAGAACGACACTTATTGAAAGAGACAATCACAACACCTTTTAGGTTTGATAGGACATATCCCCTCCCGAAAACCCCATTTAACAAATCACAACTCATTGCTTATCAAAATTTTGACCCTTCTTCTATGGATGACAACTTAAACAAAAACATTAATATTCGAACCTAACCTCAATTTAATGGGGAGAATCTGTTTTGTCTAAGTTTGGTTTCGAGTTTTCCCTAAACTCAAATATGGAATTCAAAGCCGTGTATGATCTAATCTTAAAACGAATGCAAACTATTAAGATGATGAATCATGCCCAAAAGTAAAGTGGATAGCCACAGGTTGTGTAATAATAGCAACCGAATCCAAGTGAAGAAGAAGAATGAATAGTAAAACTTAACTTTGAAATGCTACTTCTTTTACTTATATACAAAAGTCAAAACTGAATTATATTGAGATACCCAAAAGGGTGAATTTATACTATCTACCTTAGGCTACAACAGAAAAACAAAAAAAGAAAGAAAAACAAAATTTGCCAGAAATGCAAACTAACAGAAAACAGAATTTTGAAAAAGTTTCCAAAAAGAGGAAAGAGGTCAAGTGTTTGCTTATGGAGGCATTAAGCTTCTTGGGCTTTGATCTGGGCTTGATGTATCCTTTGTATTTTCAACACACCCCGCAAACTTGGCATATGGATGTTAATGATGCCAAGTTTGGAGATAATGTTGAGAAATGGTGCAGGTGATAGTGATTTGGTGAAGATGTCAGCTAATTGAAATGAAGTGTGGATAGGAAGAAGATGAATGGTGTTGTTTGTCAATCTTTCACGAACAACATGACAATCCATATCAATGTGTTTTGTTCTTTCGTGAAAAACTGGATTGACATCAATTTGTAGAGCAGAATTATTGCTGCAGAAAATGCCACTACACATTAATATCCACCATAAGGAACTATAGAGAGTGAATATGTAATTTGTTTTCTTAGAGGAATGAATGAACAATTCTCCTCTGTTAGATCATAGATTATGCTTATGGATCCACTATCCTCCATTAACAAAGTGTTCTCAATTCTCATCCAACAAGAAAGACAGATGTTGTTTGAAGAACCAAGATTCGCAGTCAATCTCTCAAGCAACAACTTTGACACCAAACAGAGAGGGAGAGGAAGAGGCCTTAGAGGTTCATCAAGTGGAAGATCTAATGTCCAAGGAAGATTTGGGACCTTTTCTAGAGGTAGAGGTCAGAAAGACTATAAATATTGCCAAAGAACAGGACATACCATTGATGTATGTTATAAAAAGCATGGGTTCCCCCAAGCTACTCAACAAATTCAAGCAATATTAATTGCTACTCAAGAGCAGATGCATCAATTGATGAACCAGAAGATAATGCAAAGACAAGATGTAAGGTAGATATATCTGATTCAAGGTCTCTTTTCACACCAGCACAACATAATGCCTTAAAGAACCTGATTCAAGAATCCTTAAGTCAATGCATACACAACACAAATCAAATTAGCTCAATCAATGCCTCAATACCTGGCTATGATCAATCCAATTCAGGTAACCTTTTAACTATGATATCTACCATAGGTAAGTCAAGCCATTAGATTCTTGACACATGGACAACATACCATGTCTGTCACACCCTCTCACTTTACCAAAACTACAAGAAGATTAAACCTTTATCTATCACTTTACCAAATGGCAATCATGTCAATGTTAACTACTCATGAACTATCATATTCTCTAATTCTCTCTATCTTACTAATGTTCTTTATGTGCCAATCTTTAAATTCAACCTTATTTCCATATCAAAACTCACTATCTATATAGGGTGCTCATTAATTTTTTCAACCAATCATTGTGAAATTCAGGACCCATACTCCTTAAAGATGATTGGTGCAGCTGAGCTAAGAAGAGGATTGTATATGCTAATTAAATTCAACAAGAAATATACTACACCACACTATGTAATGACTCCAATGTTTGACACTCTAGACTAGGGCATTTGTCTCATAAGAAACTAGTTCATATGCAATCTATTTTTCCTTTCATACAATGCAATAAAACTGCAAACCCTTGTGAAGTATACTACCTAGCCAAACAAAAAAGGTTGCCTTATTCTGTTAGCACCAGCACATCTATTTCTGCTTTTGACTTGATACACATAGACATATGGGTACCTATATCCACACCATCCACATTTGGCCATAAATATTTTCTAACAGTTGTAGATGACAAAACCAGGTTTACCTGGATTTTCTTTATGAAACAAAAGACTGGGGCCACTCAACTTGCTAAAATTTTTGTGTCATATGCAACTAATCAATTTAACCAGAAAATCAAGACTATTGGAAGTGATGATGGAAGGGAATTCTTAATGACGGATTTTTATCTTGAAAAGGGAATACAACACCAAACTTCTTGTGTTGAAACACCACAACAAAATGGTATTGTGGAAAGAAAACACCAAAACATACTTGGTGTAATCAGAGCATTGATCTTTCAATCTAATGTACATACTTGTTTTTGGAATTATGATGTTCTCATGCTATATTTTTTTATCAATAGGCAGACTACTTTGTTTCTATCTAACAAATCTCCTTTTGAAGTATTGTATCAAACTCTACCTAACTTTATCAACTTGAAGATCTTTGGCAGTTTATGCTATGCCTCTACCCTGGTTTCTCATAGAACAAAACTTGCCCCTAGATCCAGAAAATGTATCTTTTGGGATTCAAACAAGGTACTAAGGGATTCATACTTCTAGACCTCAAAACAAATGACATATTTATCTCTAGGAATGTTGCTTTTTGGAACATATCTTCCCATTCCATAGTAAATCATGACCTGATATAAACACTAGTCACAACATCATACCTATATTACCTATCAATCAATCCAATATATTCTCATATCTCATTCCCGACTTTAGGGACCAGCCACAAATTCCAACCAATGATTCTGAATCTAACCAATCTTCAATAACAACAGAAAACAAAAATAACAGAATTTTAAAAAAGTTTCCAAAAGAGAAAAGAGGTCAAGTGTTTGCTTCTGGAGGCATTAAACTTCTTGGGATTTGATTTGGGCTTGATGTATCCTTTGTATTTCCAACACAAACCTGATTTTTATAATAAATATCAAACTATAGAATTGTTATATATGATTGGACGTGAAAGATTGGAATAATGAACTAGGTGTGATTCTACATAAAGTGAAGGTGGACTTCATATGGAAAACTTGTCTCACATTGAAAATGATTCTTGCTTAATAATGACAAATCTGGAAAGTGTGGGTTGGGCCCAAAATAACCAAGCTAGTTTAAACTATAGCCAAAATTTGACGAAATTACAATTTTACTAGTTTTATTAATATCATACTGATTATGTGAGAGTACTAATATGATTATACAATGATTCAATTAATATTTTACTAATTAAATCACATACAATTTATAATATAAATATTATTATTTGCAACATATAACTCAATTATTTAAATAATTAATTATGACATAAATAATTACAAGTTTTTTTGGATACATTAATAATTACAGAATTTAATATTATAGATTAATAATTTCATAAATAAAGGTTTCATATACTAAAACTTAAAAAATGGAAGATATAAAACTTATCATGAGTAAAAATGGTAGATTTTACTTTATTGAGATAATATGATGTTTATTTATTGTGAAATGTTTGAAGTCTGAATTATAGTTAAATTGTGGGGATAATCCATTGTTTGAATATACAACCATTCCTCATCATCCATACAACTCTACAAAACTTTTTACATTATCATGGTACCCTTTAATTTTCTCCCTTATTTAATTACTTTTTTCCCAAACCTATGTATGACTTAAATCTTTTATAAGGAAGAAAAGTCTATTTTCTATAAGCATGTAAGAATTTTTTGCCAGATTAAAGAAAATTGAATGCTAGTATTTTGTTTGACAAACAATATATATAAGTTAGGGTGTAGTAGGTTTGTGGATTTGTAAGAGAACTTTAAGACAATCTAAATCATAGATGTGATTATGTTGTGTTTATAATAATAATAATAATAATAATAATAATAATAATAATAATAATGAGACCTATGGTGTCACAATTATAGTAGTGATACTTTAGTGGAGACTCTAGACCATGTTTGTAATTGTGATTGTGAAGTGTAATTTAAAATATTGCTGCCTACCATAAATATCATTTTAAATATAAATAAAGAGTGTAATATATTTATTGTCAGTGTCAAGATTTTATTCAATACATCATTCATCACTTATCTTGTATTACTTATATTTAAGAGTCAATGAATGATGAATGATGAAATGATAATGTAAAAAACTATTACATAATTAATGTATACATTTTTTCTTATAAACTGATGGATGAAATGGATTAGTTCTTTACCGCTAGAGTTAGTTTGGAAGTTGAAATTTGGAGGGGAAGGGAGGGAGCCACAAAATACACTTGTGAGATGACTTCTAAACTTTAGATTTCTCTTCCCCTCCAAAATCTAGCTCACAAACAAGTCCTTAGGACATAGAATATCATTGGTTGTACAAAAAATATTGATTGATCAAATTAAAAAAATATAATGTAATATCTATACACTGTTATTGTAAAAATTTATACACCATCATCACATTATCTACCATTCATTTGAATTATTTTTTTTTGAAAAATCAATAATGATTAAACTCAAATAATCAATTATACATTAATAATATATAAAATTCATACACTACCACTACATACATTTTTTCTCATTAAAAAAATAAACAATCAAAGCCTAATCACATCAATCCATTGGTTGGTTAATTACTTGGGGGCATGAGATATAAATGCACACATTCACATTATTCTCATTTGGTATGTAATATTTATACATAATCAACATAAATATTATATTTAAGGATTTAATACGTTTATACTAACAATGTAAGCATCTTTTATATTGTCAACAAATCATCTATCATTTATATGTTAATCACCATTAACTTTAAACAAAAGTAATATAAATCAACGATGGAGGATATGCTAACAGTATAAAAAACTTGACACTGACAATAGTAGATTTTAAACTCTACATTTAAATATGAACAATTGATGATACATTAACAATGTAAAAGAATTTACACCGTCAAAACACATACTTTCTTTCTTTCTATTATGAGTTTCCTCTTGAAAAAAAGAGAAAAAAAAACTTTTAATAACATTAAATTTTTTATGTTATTGTATTCTTTTTTCTGTACTATTAAGAGTATTTCTCACTTTTTTAGATAAAGAACTAATCTCTTTCAGGGTTTGTGGTTACCCCTCCCAACAAGGGTCGCTCCCAGAAATCGAATCATCGACCTTGAAAATCTAGTAGGTCTTACACTACTAGACCAACATTTTATGGTATATTATTGTATTATGTGATTAAGTTAACATATTCTTTAATGATATATATTTTTTGACATATTCTTTTGTATTAGTCAATATTTTTCATTTTAAACCATAATGTAAGAAAAGTATAAAGTATGACTCAATACATGAATATAATAAAAACCTTATGACATTAGAGGCGGCTATCTTCACATTTGTATTTTTCATATAAAACAAAACCCATATCCCAAAACCTTATTCTATTTAGCCATATCCATTATCTTATAGCTATCAGCCATGGAAATTCTTTCTAAGCTCATCAATAAACTTATCATCCTATTATTAATCCTCATAATAGAGCTTATGCTTCTTATTCGTAAATTAAAGTCACATAATACACATCCAATTACCACACCCCAATTCCTCAAATTCATTGAAGAAAAACACCCCACAATTTGTTACACCAAAAGAATGAAACTTGATTGTTTAGAATGCAGTGTTTGCTTATGTGAATTGAAGGAAGGTGACAAGGTAAGGAACCTTAAATGTAAACACACATTTCATAAACATTGTTTAGATAAATGGTTGTTGCAAGAATATTGTGCTACATGTCCTCTTTGTAGGAAGAAATTGTTACCAGATGATGTTGTGTTCAAGCATCATCAGCATCTTCTTCAAGTTCAGGTAGATCATCATGATGTTAATGAGAATGATGAACAACTTCCATTTTTGTTACATGTATTACGTGCTGACCATACTTTCAGCTATAGATTTCATTGATTTATGTTCAAGATATAGGTAATAATTAAGTTTTGTTAGTTTACTAGGCAAAAACCAACACGGTGTTGGTCTAGTGGTGTAAGGTTCTGTTAAATCTTAAGATGACCAAAAGGTCAAGAGTTCGTTCCTCAGAGTGACAGTTGTTGGAAGGAGCAACTACACACTCCGAAAAGATTAGTATTAGGCATGGGGACTTGTTCTTTCTCTGGTAGGATTTTTCACAAGAACATTGATGTATCCCCTTATGTGCACATATATCTAAATTAATGGTATTACTTTTCATTGTTTTGTTACTGTAACATAGTTTATGCTCATTTACCTTTTCCACTAGTCCAAATCTTATGCATTAGGTTGTCCTTTTTCTTAGAAAAAGGTAGTGCGACTCCCTATGATCATGAATATATTGAGCGTGTCACCCACAAGCTTAAATATTCTCTGCAATATTTTATTCAATACAAAGAGAGCCTCTTGCGACTCGAACTCATGATCTCAGAGATAAATAATCATTGTTCCCATGAATTGCTACCATTAAGCTATTCCCTATGTAATTCTTGGCCTAATCTGTTGAAGGGGTTTAGGTTTGATTCCTGAAATTCACATATAGGACACTAGGGTGAAGTTTATTGAATTTGTACCTAATCCTGAACACTAAGGGAAAGTAGGTTTTAGTATTTATTGAATGAATAAACTCCTTGTTAATTCCAGCTATACATGCAGCACTTAAATTGCAACTGGTTCTGACAATGACAATGATCTCTTACACTTATTTCCAATTTGTTAGGTTCACCCAACAACCAATGCGATTTTAATTAGGAATCATACACTAATACTGTGTTTTCTTTTTGCATGTATTTTTCAGGAGAAATGTTTATTAAAAGATGATAAAAAGTATATAAGAGATATAAAATATTGTTTATCATGTTAAATACATTGTGAAAAGAAATATTGATGTTAAAATGCCAGCACTTACCCTTTTAATATTCATGTGCTTGGTCCTCCTCTCATATTCTTCTGCTACCAATAGAGCAATGTCTGATATAGTTGAACTTGATTCTGAATTTGATCACTATATATAATATGAAATTGTATGTTTGTTGATGCTAAATGTTGTTTTTGTCTCTTAATGAAATTGTTGAAAATATAAGGTATTTATAGGAAGAGATTATAAATGTGGCCAAGTTGAGAGTTTTTTTGGATAAGGATGAAGCCTAATTGTGAAGTTTCTTGGGTGCTGCATCCTGCATGTGGGTTTGGTTTGGTTTGTCTCATTTGTGATTAGTGCGGTGGGTCATGGATGTGGCTCCCTGTGTTCTAAATTCTGAGGAATTTGGGTGGAAAATGTAGAGACCAACCTTTTCATATTTTATTAAAGTTTGCAGGGGTTCTCATTGCATGCAAAAAATGAAGAAATAATATCCAAATGTAGGACAGAGGATTTGCCCATGTATATTGCAACATTTTCCCCATATACAGTGGTTTTTGTTGTCGTGTATGGTGCCATAGTCGTGTTTTTAGGAACTCTAAGGCGTAAACTTCCAAAGGGATTCACGGTTAGGGCGTGTTATCCATCTCGACCGTGGATTGGCATACGAGAGCATAACACAGCGATCCACGGGCAGGCTGTGTCGGCCAACATGTCATAAATAGACATCCTACTGATAAATCATTGAACATGATTTATGAGCTTTGGGGTTTATGTTTTGTGTATGTATAGGAGACATGTATGTTGTAAGAGCTTGTGCAGTAAGAGTTTATGTATTTTGAAAGTGTGCTTGAGTAAGAGCATTTAGAGTTGTAATCTTAATACTAATATATTATTAGTTGTTCAACGTTTCTGTTGATGTAGTTATAATTGACCAAACTTCATTAACAAAATCTCTTATATTCTTCTCTATACTTTATTCTTCATTCTTTATCCGCTTGCTTTTTGCAAACGTTGCATAACGATTAAACCTTTGCACAACAATTGGAATCAAAGTTTTGATAAAGATGACTCTTAAACCATGTGTTAAATTGAAGTTCGACGAAATTAGTAACTTCAGATTGTGACAAAGGATGGTTCAAAAAGTATCGGCTCAACAAGGTTTATCAAAGGCATTGTGTATGAACAAACCAATGGTATGGATCAATTGGATTGAGAGGAGTCGAAAAAGGAAGGCTACGTATTGGATATGTAACCAGAAGTAGCATCAATATCAGTTCAAGAGGTCCGTTTGACTTCCAAAAGACTATAAACATCAAGGAGAAAGAAAGATGAATGAGTTCCATGATGGAGGACATGGATTCCTTGCACAAGAACTAGACTTCAAGCTTGTCCCATTGCTCCAAGATGAATGTATTTTTGGGTACAAGGAAGTGTATAAGCAAGAACCAGCAATATCAGGAAAAGATGAGGAAAAGTTTAAGGCTTGCCTTGGTGCAAAAGGGTACTCACAACAGCAGAGGATTAACTACAATGAGATATTCTCCTCGGTCGTCAAACACACTTCTATAATGGCAGTACTATCCTTGATAGCCAGATGGAAGAGGAACATGACTTGGCCATATTCCTTATGCCTTATGAGACACAGAATTACAGAGAAGTCCATGAGATGGGTGTGGTGGCAACCATGGTCATGGGTCAACACCCTTTCCAAAATTCAGCAATTTGGTCCTTGGACTTTTAGGGTTACTAAATGGGTTGGAGTAATAAGCTATAAATATGTATTCTGTAAATCCCGATGCATCAATCCTATTCTCTAGCAAATAAACGCTATGAAAGACATAAACATAATTAGTCGAATCTCGTTAACAAATGTTTAACAAATAGTCTCTCATCTCAATCCTGTTTTGTTTGCAGATTACTTGTTTCCAACAAAACCACTATGCAGGAAGGCCTTTGATGCATATAGCCATATTGTTCAGTAACATAATAATCCACCAAAATGGCCTTGTTAATTCAAGCTAATCTATTTGATCCAATAAATGAATAATAAAAAGATATTAAGATTCTATGTCAGACATTGGTGTTGGAGACTTAGTCACTGCCATATTCCACATGATATCAGTAGTGTTATAGCAGCTATTTAGTTAGATGGGTTTGGGGCTTTGGGCATATAGATGGAGCCAAATAAAATTATCCAAAGACATTGAATGAGAGCTATTCTTCTTCACTCAAAACATGTGGTCATAATATTCAAGGTAACAGTTAATGAGCATTAAAATAACTCAGTAAAACATGCAAGCAGCATTGAAGAAAATAAGAGTAGTCAAGTGAAAACATACCAAGGAGTGCTGATATACCTGTAACCATTAATGGGCATCAAAATAATCCTCTTGCATTTTCTTTACAATAGTAGAAGGATCAGAAATTTTCAGAAATTTCCAAGTATACAACTCTAATCAGATTGAGTTGAGCAGCTATTACATTTTATCAATTAGCTTCAGATCTCCATAAAAAGAACCAGTTAACCAAAACACATAGAGGGCCACTTTATCTCTACTGTAATTTTCGGCATCATGGATATGACTGATGACTCCTTCAAACTCATGGCAGGCCTAGTGTTTTCAGCTACCGAACATGCTCTGTCGAGAGAGGCGGGGAAGACCAATCTGACTCTGTTATATCTCCATCAACGTCTTCAACCATGTACTCCGATGACGAGAAGGAATAACTACTTCGTAATCAAGAATTCCGGATTGTGTAAAATGGCTGAATGGTCTAATTGCACCTATCAGATAAGTATTTAGCTTGATCTAACATATGCATTGCAGCAATAATTGACAGTTCAGGCACAAAAGATGAGATAGTAAACCAATAGCGCCTTTCTTAACATCCTTTTCGCAAGTATGTGATAATGACGTTGACATATCCGTTGTCCTACAATGGTAGCCACCTCAGTCACAAATTATTATCATTCTGAATCACAGATTTGCAGCTAATATAACCTTCAAATATAACATTTAACATGTTTGTTTATTTAGAATGTGCAACAAAGACATAATTCTCTACAAGGTTGAGCCAAATCATTGCGAACTCTTCGATAATAACAAGTGATGAAGCATCCAGAAAAGCCAAGCAAGGCAAAAAACTACAATAGCAACATGAAATCAAGTAAGGCAGTGAAGAAATGACATGCATAGAAATGAAATAAGATGCTGAATCAGATCATTAATATGCAGGTCATAAAGTACAGATGATAAAAATCTAGATGCCTAGAAGAATGGAAGGAATTCACCTACAAGCTGAACAGCCATAAAAATAAACAAAATGACTCTGGTGACGAAAAACCGAAATTTCAAGGTACGCCATTAACTAAGAATAGTATTGACCAATGTTCTAAATTGTGGTTGAGGTCACAGTTACGTTATATTTAACTTCAAATGTGGCCGCAATTATAGTTGTGATACCTTTGTTGATCCCAAAACAGCAACATTGCAGTTTCGGGTACAGTTTAAAACACTGTTATTGACCCATTGAGATCATAATTACTAAAATGAAAGACACAAAGGTCAATTTCTAATATCATATGAACTGATCCAACTAACAAAATCAGCATAGCTTTATCTTCCACAAAGAAACGAAGTATAAGTACAAACGTGCTACAACTTCACAATTCTAAGTTTTTTCTCAACTTCATAAGTTAACAAACGAAATGACTAAAACAAATGTTAAAGTTTCATCTCAAAACTAATTGGTCATAAGAGGAGTAGCCCAACAGGTATTTAAACCATTACCGAGATAATGAGGTAGGCAAGGTGGGTGCTAAAAAAAGAGGCTGAATTGCTACAGAATGCAGTAGTGGTTTATTGACTTGAAAATAGAGTTAAATACACAATGCAAGTAACTGAATAAGGAAACCACTAATCCCACGTATAACAATACCTAATAACATGGGATTCTCCTAAATAAAAAGTAAAAGCAACAAACTCCCTAACAAATAGCAATTTATTCAGAGAAGAAACACCTAAACATCTTAACACCCTCCCTTAAACTGAATGCCATTTTGCATTCAGTTTAGCATTAAGCTTGAACAAACTCCAAGTAATCCATGCAACTTTTCAAATGCTTCCAGCTTTAGACCCTTGGTCATGATATCTACCACTTGATCTTTACTTCGACAATAAACCAAATTTGTGGTTTTATCAGTTACAAGATCACGTGAAAATGATATCTCACATCTATGAGTTTGCTTCTCCCATGTAGAACTGGATTCTTGGAAAGTTTGATGTTTGAACTATTATCACAATGAATCACAGTAGGCCCATCTTGATAAGAATGTAACTCTTCAAGAATCCTTCTTAACCAAATTGTTTGACATGCAGAAGTTGCTGCAGCTATAAACTCCGCTTCTGTAGTGGACAAGGTAACAACTTGTTGCTTCTTTGATGCCCATGATACAACAGTTGATCCCATCATAAACATGTGACCTAATGTACTTCGCCTATCATCCAAATCACGCGCATAATCACTATCAGTAAAACCAATCAAAACAGGGCTGCCATTTTTCTTGTAAAAAATACCGAAATATGTTGTTCCTTTCAAGTATCGAAGCACTCTTTTAGCAATTCTGAGGTGCAGCTTTGTTGGTCTTTCCATATACCTGCTAATCAGACACACAGCATACATAATATCAGGCTTAGTAGCTGTCAAATACATTAAACTTCCAACAATTTGCTTGAAATAACTGTTGTCAACCCTCTCTCCATCAAGGTCACTTGAAAGCTTCAATCCTAATTCAATTGGAGTCGGAACTGGATTACAATTCTCCATGTGAAATCTCTCCAAAATCTCCTGAGCATATTTCTTTTGTCCAATAAAAATTCCAGTAGTTGTTTGCACTACTTCAATACCAAGAAAATATTTCATCTTTCCTAAATCAGTCATATCAAAATCAACCATCATCGAGTTCTTAAAATCAGAAAACATAGTTTCATCATTACCCGTGAAAAGAAAATCATCAACATATAAGCAAACTATCAATATTTTACCTCCTTCTCCAGACTTGATAAATAGAGTGTGCTCATATGGACACTTTTTGAAGTCTGCCTTCTCAAAGTGATTTTCAATACAACTATACCAAGTTCAAGGTGCCTACTTCAAACCATATAAGGCCTTTTTCAGTTTATAAATCTTATGTTCACTCCCTTTTATCACATAACCGGGTGGCTGCTCAATATAGACTTTCTCGTGTAGTTCACCATTAAGAAAGGTTGATTTTACATCAAGTTGGAAGATGGGCCATGAATTTTGTGCTGCTAATGAAACTACCAAACGAATTATATCTTGTCTTGCTACAGGAGCAAAAACCTCTTCATAATCAACACCATACTCTTGCTTATAGCCTTTTACAACCAACCTTGCTTTGAACTTGTCAATTTCTCCCTTTTCATTCAGCTTTGTCTTATAAACCCACTTCACACCAATGGTTTTATGTCCTTTAAGAAGATCAGTTAACTCTCAAGTCTCATTTTTCTCTATTACTTCAATTTCTGCATCCAGGGTTTTTTTTCATTTTTCTTCTTTCACTGCTTCATCAAACAACATAGGATTAGAGCCTACAAACAAAGCAAAATGTGCAATAGTATCCTCATCTGATAATTCGTCTCCACTCACATAATCTATCATCCAAGTTGGTCTTCTCCTTTATCGTTGTGGTTCTGAAATAGTGGATTGACCTTCATTTGGAAGTGAAACACTAGATGAAGGACTTTGAGAAACTTCGCCAACAGACTGAACATGAGGCTGCAATTGTAATTCAGCCCCCTCACTTTCCCCACCAATTTCCTCAACATCAATTAAAGTTTGTGGTTGCTCGGAACTGCTTCTCCAATCCCATGTATTTTCTTCATCAAAGAGAACATCTCGACTGATGATTACTTTCTTGGTATTGGGATTATATAATTTGTATGCCTTGGATTCCTCACTAACCCCAATAAAGACACACTTCACACTTTTATCATCAAGCTTTGTTCTCTTTTCATCTGGAACATGTGCATATGCTATACACCAAAAGATTTTGAAGTGATCAATGGATGGCTTGACTTCGCTCCAAGCTTCTTGTGGTGTTATGTTTTTTACAACAAGAGTGAGACTTCTATTGAGTACATGAACACCCCAATTTGCTGCTTCTGCCCAGAAAGTCTTTGGAATATCCTTCTTCAACAACATGCTTCGCACCATATTCATAATC
>NC_032011.1:21590370-21638288 GCF_001865875.1 Lupinus angustifolius | reverse complement strand
GTTTTGTTGCGGTGTGTATGCAGTAGTAAGTTGCCTCCGTATTCCATGTAATTCACAAAAACTTACAAAGTTATGTGAATTAAATTCACCACCACGATCTGTACGAAGGATCTGAATATACTTGCCAGAATTTTTTTCAACTCGAGCCTTAAAGCTTTTAAAAACAGCAAGAGCTTCAGATTTCTCCTGCAAGAAATAAATCCATGTTTTTCGACTCAAATCATCTATGAATGTAATAAAGTACCTTTTGTTTCCATTCGATGTTGGATTGATAGGTCCACAAATGTCTGAATGCACCAACTGTAAGATTTGTTTTGCTCTCCATGCTTTTCCTTGTGGGAAAGAGTCACGATGATGTTTACCAACAATACAATCTTCACATATTTCTATGGGATTGTTAATATTAGGCAGTCCTTTCATCATGTTCTTCTCATGTAGGATTTTCAAGCCTTTGAAACTCAAATGACCATAACGCAAGTGCCACAACCATGTTGGATCTTGAAATCTTGTGGAGAAACACCTCTGGACACCATACTGAATGTGTAGAGGGAGCATTCGATTGGCTGTCATTTCAGTTTCTGCTATTAGGCCCTTCTATGGATGATGAATTTGACACCTACTTTGTTGGATGATGATGATATAACCTTTTTCTTGTAGTTGGCCCATACTAATGAGATTGCTTTTCAAATCTGGGATATAAAACACACTGGCAATTGTATGCACAATGTTGTTTTTCATATGGAATTTAATATTCCCTTTTCCCATAACAGTAATGGAAGAATTGTTACCTAGCTTAACAGTTTCTCTAAAGGTTTCATCCAAATCATAAAACAAAGATTTTACAAAACAAAGATTAGTTCCCACACATGTGATTGCTACAACCATAATCTAGATACCAAGTATTGTTTGATGAATTATTCTTGTCAATATAAGCCATCAATAGTACTTCTCCTTCAGTTTCAGAAAATTTTACCTTAGATTCCTTCTCTTTTTCGGGACATTCATACTGATAATGGCCATGCTTGTGACAATGATAACATTCCACCCTTGCCTGGTTAAATTGTGTTCCTTGATTGTAAGATTGGCGTCCTCTACCTCTACCTCTTCCTTGAAATCCTCCATGTCCTCTTCCTTGAAAAATATTTCCTTCATGAGCAGTGACTTTCAAGGCTTGCTCCTCCACAATATGGTTGGTCATCCTCTGTTCATGAACAAAGAGTGAACTTTGCAACACATCAATCGAAAGACAATCTATGTCATTCGATTCTTCAATAGAACACACCACATAGTCAAATTTAGTCATTGAGCGAAGGATTTTCTCAATGACAGCAATATCCTCCAGCTTTTCTCCATTAACACGCATCTTGTTTGCAATTGATAGTGTTCTTCCAAAGTAATCATTGACTGACTCTCCTTCCTTCATGTGAAGAATTTCAAACTCTTTGCGAAGAGCTTGGAGTTGTGCACGTTTCACCCGTGCAGTGCCTTGGTACTTTTTCTGTTGGTACTTTTTCTTCATTGAGTCCCAAATATCTTTGGCAGTATCCTTCTTTAGGATTATCTCCAATACAGCACGATCTATTGCTTGAAACAAATAATTCTTTGCCTTCAAATCCTTCAATTTTTGATCCTCCAATGTCTTTCTTTGTGCTTCTGTTAAAATTGTCTCATTAGTAGGTTCAATGATGCCAGTTTCCACGAGAGTCCAGTATTCCTTGGATCGCAGGAAATTTTCCATCAACATACTCCAGTGGTCATAGTGACCATCGAAGCGTGGAATAGCAGGTTGCACAAAGCTGTCAGAAGCCATCAAATAAAAACTTGCTGCAAAGAGAATGAAAGTTGTTGCGCTTTTTTGTTTTAAATCAGGCCCCAGTATGGAGCTCTGATACCAAATGTTAAAAACAGAGGCTGAATTGCTACAGAATGCAGTAGAGGTTTATTGACTTGAAAATAGAGTTAAATACACAATGCAAGTAACTGAATAAGGAAACCACTAATCCCACGTATAACAATACCTAATAACATGGGATTCTCCTACACAAAAAGTAAAAGCAACAAACTCCCTAACAAATAGCAATTTATTCAGAGAAGAAACACCTAAACATCTTAACAGTGGGACTTACTTTCCAATAACAAAATGCATAAAATCGAAATAACAAGTTACCAATCGTTTCGAGACAAATCCGGCATTGAATTTGTTCGGTGGGACCAGCTTCAAGGTCGTTCTGTGAAGGATCAGGGATAAGAGGAGAAGAATTTGAGTGATCAACTATTAAAAATATTCATAGTTGTACAAATCAAATCAAATTTTAATCAACTTTTGTGTCATTCTTATTTTATATTTTATTACAAAGAGTAAATTATATTGACATTCCTTGAGTTGTAGCGAAATTACACAAATTACCCCTCAATTTTCTACACCTACACAAACCCCTCTAATTTTTATACTTTCATTACACGGATCATCCTACATGGGAAATAAGTGCAATCTTTTAAACAAAAAATGTGATAAATGTAATTAAGTTAAACAAAACATGGTATATTGTGGAGACAAGTCCAAATAATATATGAGTCGATACATCTTTATTATTTTTAGTTCTTTACGTTATAGTATAAGAACAATTTAAACAATATCTCTTTAGAATTGTTGATGCATTTTGTAATCAAAAATAATGAAGATACATTGATTTGTATATTATTTGAATTTTTCCTCATATGTTTTGTTTAACTTAATTGCATTTATTACATTTTTTATTTAAAAAATTACACTTATTTCTCATGCAGTGGTGGTCAGTGTAATGAAAGTATAAAAACTAAGGGAGGTTTGTGTAGGTATAAAAAATTGTGTAATTTTACTAAAACTCAGGAAGTGTCAGTGTAATTAATTTTATTACAAATAACAACAATTAGATGTTTGGTGTTAAGGATGAGGTAAATTGTCCTGCCCAAATAAAAATAAGAAATATGTAAGAAAAAAAAGTCTAAATATTATAAGTTGTTATAAATTATAAAATTGAAGAAAGAGAAAAAATTCACATCTTAGATTCATTTTTAAAAAAAATCAATAGTTTGAATTAATTAAGAGTTAGTGGACCTAGATAAAGTTGGCAAAGCATTATGAAACCAAAATCACAACTACAACTCCTATAGTTGGGTCTACCAAATTATCCTAATTATTATTGATATCACTTCCACTCTCTATAGTCTTTCCCATTATCTTTAACAATTTATTTGCATGTGAGCATCACCTAATATTTTATTTTTCGTCCATAAGAAAGGAACTGAAATGTGTGATCATCGTTATTCTAGTCCCAACATGATATGAAAGGCCAATTTATATATCACATGAGAGGCTTGTGCTTTGTGGGATGGCTAATTAAAATGAGTATCATAACTATGCAATAGTAGTATATTAAAGATTCATATACAATCAAGTATATTATTTACAATTCATTTGTATTACTTATATTTAAGATTCAATGATTATTAAATATAAATAGTGGAAAATAAATTAATAATGTATAAAATTCTCGCACTATTGAAATTAATTTTTTTTCTCAATTAAAATATAGAGCAAAGGACAAATTGGAGAAAGGAAGACATATAAATAACAATATAATTTTGGACCCTTTTGTCTGGATAGGGAAATTTGTGCGGGATGCATACGTAGCATCGTGCGTAGAATGGCAACGGGCACGGGTGGACGCAGGTAGTGTTTTCCCGTATCTAAACCCACAATATTTGTGGGTACTCGTGGGGTAACGGGTATTTGCGAGTATCCTATGGGTTTTTAATTTTAATTATAAATTTATATAATTTATAATAATCAACATGTAAAAATAATTGTTACATGAATAATATGATGTTTATATGATAAATTTATGATCATAGTCAAATATATGTAATTTATTATGAAATAATAATAAAGTATATGATATATAATATTAAAATGATAATAAATATATAAAAATTTAACTAAAAATTAAATATATAAATTTGCGGATATCACAAAACTCACTCTCGTCCATAAATTATTATTGTGAGTATCTTTTATGGGTATTTTTATGGATACCCATGGGTCGGATTTTTTTGTCATCCGTAATCGTGGGTAAGTTTTAAATATAATGTATGCCATATCATATCATTATAATATGTTTAATTAGATGTCTTTATGAGATTCCTTTATTTATAGAAAATGAGATCATGGGAACAAAGATAGACATAGAAGTTTTGTAATAAAATAATATAATGAGGTATTTCATATTTCAAAGGAGGTGGGGTCTTATCCAATGTTTACACGTTTGCATTTCTGGTTTTCTTGTGTAAAAGTTGCATGCATGGATAACATTATTGTACACTCTCATTTAAAATAATGCAAAAATCACACTTTTTAAGTCTCACCTGGGTTAACGGTCCTTTTTTGGATAATGATTTATTGTTCTAAACTATAAAATATGTCATAGCAATTAAAAAAATAAATTTATTAATTTTTTTGTTTTTATTTTAATATTATTGAGGATATAGTTTTGAACATGTTTAATATGACATGTTTTGATTTGTTAATTAGGCATTTTACAACCCTGCTAAGAAGAAGACAAGAAAATAGATATAAGAGGATAAATTTACAGTAAAAATACAGAATTATTATATTGTATTTAACTATTAATTTGTATACATGTAAACTGTCGTTAGTAACCAATAGAGACTTGATTCAAATGATAGATATTTGTTAAGTGCCATTTTGTGAATGAAATGTATATGATTTTGGACATTTAATGTATATTATGATACAAATTGTATATAACTTCCAAAAATTTAGTTTAAATTTGTATTGTTTAGGAACTTACATGTGTTTATATAAATTGCAGAATAAGAAACATGAAAAATATGAGAAAAATGAGAAGTTTGGGATTTTTGAACACTACATCTCTTTCGTGAGTCACGACTTCCCCCAAGCAGGAAGAATGCCCCTCACCCAAGTGAGGGGACTGTTGCTCAAACGACAAATGGAGGAAAAAATGCTCAAAGCGCTGCATGTCCCTCGCCCAAGTAAGGGATTGTCGGTCAAGCGATAGTTGAAGAAAAAAGAACCTGTTGCACGGCTTGGTCCTCACCCAAGCGAGGTGTTCATGGTTAAAAGTGGTCATTCTCTCGCTCAAGCGAGAATCTCTAGCTTGAGTGAGAGATCAGAAGTCTAGAACAGATATAGGCAGTTACGAAAATGAAAAGAAGGATCCAACCATTTTTCTAAGCTTTTCCACACGAATTTAGAGAGATAAACACTGGAGAGGAGGAGAAAAGTTGTGGGAATGACTTTAGATCTATAATTTCTCATGATAAGAATATTCTAATGGCAATGATGAGCAGTGTTGGGATTGAAAATGTAATCTTCTAACATTTGTACTCCTTGATTCAATTCTTTAATGTATTGAGTTATTTGATTTTGGAAAGTTTATCTCGCGCTTAATGCTTGAATTTACCTTGTTATTGAACTCTTGATCTTAGATCCAAGTTTAATTGAGAAGTTGAACTTGGTATCGAATCTGGTTTATCTTCCTTGATACATCATTGCTCTAGGAATGAACAATGATATATGAATTACTTTTACATTAAACTTAAGTCAAATATCCAAGGAATTAATATTTGAGTAATTATCTAAGTATTTTGTACCCAAAGAATTGATACAAATGATTTGAAGAAAATGTGCATCAAAATCTGTAATTTCACAAATTATGTGAAATTGAATCTAAGGATTGCAAAGGGAAAGAAAGATGAACTTCAATCTCAACTCATTTAATTTCATAGTTTAACTCTTATATTTTTACAACTTTATTCAAAAACCAAATGTATATCAAAATCTTAAATCTTGTAAATATATACTCAATTTACTTCTTCAAGAATTAGTATAGATTCACTCTGCTCTTTGAAGACGATATCCTAATATTTATCGGATTTTGTTACTTGAACGATACAGTTCACGTACCAAAAATACCAACAATATTTAATTCACTTTACGTAAGGTTTTACATTCAAATTTTGTGTGTGTAAATAATATATATAAGGAGACAAGGAGAGTTATAGACACATATTATTATAGATGTTCCATATATCCTCAAATAGTATTGTTTATTATGTATATAAGATACATATGATCTAGAAAAAAAGTATAATTTTAGTACAAATGCTTACCTTTTTTAGTTAAATGCTTTGATTTGTTAGGCCTTTTAATATATATAATCGTGGAAGTGGAGTAGGATGTATCGAATCTAAGCTTAGCCTAATAGAAGTAATCTCAATCTCCAAATATTCATTATTCGAATTCCTCATCCTAATCTATAGCTAGAATTATTTGGTCTAATATGTATAATCAATGTAATACTTTCGCATAATTAAGATTAATGTGTCGATGAGCATTTCATGCTCACTGACCCACATTTTTATTCTATACTATTAAATATTTAATTTTTATATTTTTTATTTTGTATAATTAATTTTTTTTTTGTATTTGGTGTATTTGGTATTATAATTTTTTATTAGATATACTTTAAATTATAATTTTATTTTATTAGAATGTCCAATTTAAAGTGATTGAGATAGTTGGTTACCTATGATAATAAAATAGAAAAGTAAAAATTATACAATAATAATAGTTACATCATATTTTGAGACTTTATATATAGTATAGATAATAATATAAAAGTATAACAAAATCTTTATTATAACTATTTTAATAATGTAAAAGCATTTTATTAGATGTACCCAAATTAGTACGTACCTATATAAGATTTTTTTTCCTCCCCAATAATCTAGCAAAACATCTAATTTTAATAAAATATACTGTAATACCATTTGGAATGTTTACTTTAACATTCGTTATTACAAATTTACAATGCCATGAAAAGATGATAGAAGTCAAATGTTAGGCCACTAATTTTCGATATTTATCCAATTTTAAATTCCAATTTGATCCTCTAGGGAAAAAAGTGTCAATTTAACCATTTCTATTAAATTTGGTGTAACAACAACCACAATATACAAAAATCTCATATGAAGATTCCTTTTGAATATCTACCACCTTTATCTCCAATGTAAACTTTTATAGTTTATATATAGGCATAAACTATCATAATCATCCTAATGCTAAGACATATACTTTCATTTTTATTCACAAAGATATGTAAATGAAAATATGTCGTTCTCATAGACTTGATTTGAGGGATAAAGTCTCGTTTCTTGAAAAATGCACTCTACATATGATGTTGATTTTTTTCATATTCATAGAATGTTGGTTTCTCCTTCTTGACTAATTTCTTTATAGTACGAGATAATGTGCCTTAGTTGGGTAGAGTGAGAACCACATTCTTAATTTATAGGGCATGATAAGGTACTTTTATTATATACTTTCCATCATGAAAATGGCTTTCTAAATAGTTAAGTTATTTCACGTAACCATTCATATAAGATGACTTTACAAATAGTCACATCACTTAACATAATATCTATTTAAATTTATTTAATTTTTTCAAATAGAAATGATATCATAATACAAAGATATTTTTACATAAGATAGTCAACAAGATTTAACTATATCTTTAATTATTAAACCATTATATGATACACAATTCTTACATCCACTTCATCAAGTACAATATCATCAATGTTGTTGATTTCGAATCCACCCTCTACATTATGACAAGCCCAAGATTAAATATCATAAACTACTTCTATTATAATAATATTTTGGAATTTTTATTTAGAAATAAGTAAAAATCTAAACCGTTAAAATTTTATTTTTATCATTTATCATCATCCATATCGAGTATTGGACTGAACCCACACCATTTATGTAACCTTCAAGATCATGCACAATAGCTAGGTAGGAAATGAATCTGTTTATGCCAATAAGGGGAATTGTGAGGTCAAATGGATTTTAACTAACACATGAAGTAAGAGGACAATTAACTTGTATAACGTTTGAAAATCTTAGGGATAAAATCATACTTTACTTTTTATAAAATAGAATTGTCCCTATAAAAATATAGTGAGTATTTTCACGGTACCTACGAGTTAAGTTTTTTTGCCATTTCTAATTCAGTGGTTGATGTTCGATAATAACATGAAGAACAAAAAAGAACACTGTTACGAAAAAAAAAAAAGAATGATATTAGGTAAATGTCTGTCACACTATTTTTGTTAAAAATTGCAAAAACAATTGTTTTTATATCTATGAAAAGGAAACACAAAAACAATTAGAAATTTAGAATGGCATAGTTAGTATTTAGAAGGCATAATCTTTGAAGAATTATGTAGTTGACCATAAATCTTTCAAGTAAGTGATGGAATCATATGTTACACACTATAATATAAATTCCATTTAAGTATGGTGGGCTTTCAATTCCATATTATTTATATTATTATATACTAATAATAATAATAATAAAATATGAAACTAGCTTCAGAAGTTCTCTTCCGAACACAATGATACAAAGCTTATGAGTTCTGTCTTGTTTTTTCTATTGCCATGAAGATTTAAGAAGGAAAAACAAAAAAAGGAAACTTTCTCATTTCTCAAAGTAACTTTCTAATTACTAGTTTTTCTTGTTATTGTTATTACCCTTTTAAGTTTTATTTGTTTAGTGAATGATTTTAATATATATAATCCATTTAACTATGCTGTAATTGATTTCCAACCAGATATTATGATGATGTAACTATTTACATACATGTTTTTGTCTTTGTTTTGAACTAGTAATTTCTTTCTTTCTTCTTAAGGTTGTTACTTATACAACTATTGTTGTCTTTGAAAAATAAAGGGTATGTATAGAATTTGGATTTTGTTTTCCTATGTTTACCAAAAATGATGTTTAATTTGTTCCCTTTTTGGTTGGAAACATAGTACTAATCTAGAATCTTTTGCATAAAGTGTTTTGTTTCTGTTGTAGTTCAAATTTGGCTGAGGTGAAGAAAGAAACTAAAGCTTGGATTGTTGATTAAAAGAATTTATGGCTCTTTTTATGCTTGTGCTTGTTTTTTCTTGAGATTATAGTTTATATTTGTTCACAGTTTATATTTGGCTATTAATACTATGATGCTGGAACAACCAAGTATGAAGACTAGTTCTACTATTTCTTGCTCATAAAGTTCGGGAGAACATCTGCTGTCCCAAATAATGTACCACTATATGTGTGACTTGCTGTAATTTGATGACGATACATGACGTGGTACATTTTGTGGGAGAAGATGTGCTCCAGTAAAGTTCTCGTCTTTGGTTAATGATTGATCTTTCAGTCTTTAAGCTTCGTATCTCACCGTTGTCCGATACGGTTTTCAGTTTTTGGTTATATTTTTTGTTAGGATTTAAGATGGTCTTGTGCAGCATATGCAACTTTATAAGCTTTTCTCTTTCTTTTTTCCTTAGAAAAACTTAATGGAAAATATTTCACTAGTATTTTAGAATAGTTTGAGTTAGTTATTTAATTGAGTACTATTTCTTCAAATGCAACCTTCCTACATTCATTTTATCTCAGCGGCATAATTTTTAGTTTTGGATTAATTGTATCAGCATTATGGTGTCATTCGATCCATATAGCCGATCCTACCTTCCTAAATGATTGAATTGCTGCACTGATCAGTCCAAACAGCATGAATTCACCATCGACGCAGTTTGTTTCCTCGAGAAGGATGAGTGTATATGATCCGATCCACCAGATTAATATGTGGGGAGAAAACTTCAAAAGTAACGGTAATTTAGGTGCATCCATGCCCTTAATTGACGAGTCGAACCTGAAGTTTGATAATCAGGTTCGAATTTACAGAACTTGTGCTTTGTTTAATTGCTAAATGTGAATGCCTTTTCTGCCTACTAACTAGTTTTGTTTATGCTGTTTAATACCTAGTCAGAGGATGCTTCTCACGGCGTTCTCGGAACATTTAAGACGTACGACCGAGAAGCGAATAAACCTGTTGCTAATAAGGTAAGAGCATGTTATGCAAATTCAATGCCTCTGGATGCAGAGGTTGATATTTTTGTGCTGTACCATTTCAAGTTTCTTTCATTGGGAATTTTGTTTAGTACCTGCTGCCGTAATGCTAGCATTAGATATATAAATGGTGGGGGGAAATTAGGAACCTGACTTGATGAAACAATGCAGACACAAAGACGTCTTGCACAAAATCGAGAGGCTGCTCGCAAGAGTCGTTTGCGGAAAAAGGTTTGAATGGTTATACATTAATAGATATATCGTATTTAGATAAATTAGTGTTCGTGCAGTTTCTGATGTTGCTTTACAGGCCTATGTGCAGCAGTTAGAATCGAGTCGGCTGAAATTGATGCAGTTGGAGCTAGAGCTTGAACATGCAAGGCAGCAGGTACGAGGAAGATGAGCTTATATGCGTGTAGTTTCTCATATGGATCACCCAATGTTGATCAATACTCCCTCCATTTTGTAATATTTATCATTATAGATAACGATTTTTGTTATATTTCATCTGTCGCTTTAGAAAACCAAGAATGCATTAATTGTTTTTTTTAAAACTTCATTCTTTATCTATTGGTTTCTACATCAAGTGAAATAAGAGAGAATGAATACCCGAAGTATTTCGTAGAAGGTAACTTAGTCAAATCGACTCGATGTGCGAAAACCTTAAACGACAAACATTATGATACAGAGGTAGTATCTTCTTTCTTTTTCTTAACATCTTTAGGCACAAAACTGCAGGGGTTATATGTAGGTGGAGGTTTGGATTCTAATCCTCTTGATTTTCCGGAACCTGTAAATTCAGGTTGGTTTCTTACTGTGCTACTAAAGATACATAATTACTTGTGCTTAAGCTTGTTTGTTTCTTCATGTTATTTCATGTCTTGTTAATGTAATGTTTTCCTTTGGTGAAATCAGCTTTTTTAACATTGCCTAAATCTCTTATAAACTAAGTTGACATCTATAGCATTTACCATGACAAAATATGTACAGATGTTTCTTATAGTTGTATGGTAACCTTTTCGTTTCGGATCGTAACCAATTTTTGTAACTCCACTTCTTTCTTTTTCTTACAAATATCCGGAAGTGCTTGTTGGAAGAGTTAATTATCTATTCGATTTGATATTTGTTGCCATACAAGACTATATAGTCTGATATGTTAATATTGCAATTCCTTTTCTTTGTTACATAGTACATGTCTATAATCTTAAATTCTCAGCAAGTTGAGATAAAATTGTATATGTATAAGTTATATGCATATAGAAATATTAGCCATAGGCATAACTTTCAGGAATCTCACTGTAAATCTTGAATTGTTAAGAAATTTCTGCGTTATCGTGTATGCTTTAGATAGTTCATGTTGGTTGATGTAGTATTATTCTCATGTTTCATGGAGTATGTTTCCTTCTTGCATAATACAATTGTTTGCAATTATTTCTTGCATTCTAAGATTACGAAATTTTCAGGAATTACAATCTTTGAGATGGAGTATGGACTCTGGGTGGAAGAGCAAAATAGACAAATCTTAGAACTGAGAACTGCTTTAAATGCTCATATTGGTGACATAGAGCTAAGGATACTAGTAGAAGGCATAATGAACCACTATTCTGAAATATTTCGGATGAAATCTGCTGCGGCGAAAGCAGATGTTTTCTATGTTATGTCTGGCATGTGGAAAACAACAGCCGAAAGATTCTTTTTGTGGATCGGAGGCTTTCGCCCCTCCGAGCTTCTAAAGGTGATGGTTCATATCTAATGAATTAAAGAACTTGAAACTATGATTCATAGAATATGTTGGTCTAGATTTTAAAAAGCTAAAACAACCTTATTGGCTTATTCCAATAAGCTGAAAAAAGCTTATTGGAAACTATGGCATAATATAAGCTTTAATTGCAGGTTCTTCTTCCTTTGATTGAACCTTTGATAGAGCAACAAAGATTGGATCTTCAAAACCTTGGAAAATCATGTCAGCAAGCAGAAGATGCTCTTTCACAAGGTATGGATAAACTTCAGCAAACACTTGCTGAAAGTGTAGCAACTGGACAACTCATCCAAGGATCCTATGTTCAACAAATGGCTTCTTCAATGGAGAAGTTGGAAGCTTTGGTGTGCTTTGTGAACCAGGTAATATGCACCTCTTTCTTGATAGACATTAGGATTTGAACTCGTGACCTCATAGTCATTAAACAACAACCTCACCATTGATAGACATTTCTTACCGATTTAATAAAACTTTCACAGTGCACAAGACTACCACCTAGTGGAGTCTGCAGAGGTAGATATACTTAGTCATACTGGCTGTTTTTAGGATTTGAACTTGTGACGACATGATTACTAAGTAGCAACCTTACCACTGATAGACATTTCTTACCGATTTAATAAAACTTTCCCCTTCATAGCAAGCCATGTTAATCAAAGAATGTCTTCTGCTTGTTGTAACCTGTACATAAGTGTTTTCTTTAAAAATATGAAATATAAGCATGTAATGTGTAGTAGTTATGCATGTAATTTGATGCAAAACTAAAGAAGAGTGTTTCATAAAAAAATTCAATCACAAATCAATATATCTCAAAGGTCCAAAATATAATATCATAATCTTCTTTTACATTTTTATCTGAATTTCTGAGGATTAAGACATTATGGTTTCTTATTAACATAGATTAGATCAAGAGTAGATATGCATTTATCTCTTCACTTCACAAATAAGAAAAGTTAGAGTTTGTTCTGACTTCTATATACATAACAAACTTAGCAGTATAAGAAGTTTTAGCTTGGCTGTTAGAAATTGAACCATGCTTTATGTAAAACAGGCTGATCATCTTCGGCAGGAAACCATGCTGCAAATCTCTCGAATACTGACAACCCGTCAGGCTGCTCGATATTTTCTTGTTTTCGGCGAATATTTCCAACGCCTTAGAGGTTTGAGCTCACTATGGTCTAATCAACCTCGCGAACCTGCATAGTCTTACAACAAGATTACAAGAACACTAACTTGTAATATGAACTGTGATGTGATGAGTATCATCAGTTTCTTTTGATTAGAGCATCAAAACCATGTATCATGTGTGCTCCAAGTTGCTCACATTTTTCTAGCAGTTTTGTGTTATGGAGAAGTTGTAAATATGAATGCTAATTAGGAGTTTGTAAATAAATTAATTTTGGATACATGGTGCATGTTGAATGGTTGCAAAATGATGTATTTAGAATATCAATGAGCATGTGTGGAAGTTGGTCATGTAAAATGTGTATAATATTATGTGTTCTTAAATATAAATGGATTCTCTTTATTTATAACCATTCTAAATTTTTCCTTTTTTTTGTATTATCAACGGTATTCTTTCCCCTTTTAGGTAAGGAACAAATCCTTTTGGATACGTGGTTGCCCCTCCCAACAAGTATCACTCCTAGAAATTGAAGTATTGACCTTTTGGTCATCCTGAGGATCTAGCAGAGCCTTACACTATTAGACCAACGCCTTGTAGGCTCTGCAAGTAGCACATTTTCACTTTATGAATATATAGATACAAGGAAATCAAAACTATAGACAAAACCACATTCAATTTATAATTTACAAGCCCTCATTCAATTTATGATGCTAAGATTTTAAGTCATTCAATGGTTAAAGTGTGAGTAACAAGCTATGCATATAATAACTTGGACATTAACACACATTCAATTTATGTCACTTATTGTTAAGTTTTAAAGTCAGTCATTGGTTGAGTATATCAGTAATGAACCATTAATAATAACTAGGAGAATCTTACTCTATGAGCTAATTGTTAAGGTAGAGTTATGCCTAATTATTCTGATAGTGTACAAGAAAAGTTTCACTTTGCAAGAGGTTGAGGATTGAATTGTTATTAATATCAGTACATGAAATATACATCAGCAAGAAAAAGACACAGTATGTGAAATACATAAAATACTAGCTTTGTTTTCTTATAGCAATTTGGTTCAATGATCCACTAGATGATAGAAAAACACTTGATCATCTGATTCTAGTGGAATCTCACAACTTTGATATGGAATAGTCCAAGGCATCCACAACAAAATCTGCATATCAGAAAAACTCGGTCAGTGATAACAATCTGCTCTAATACTTAAACGGAAGAATCTGGTTTCGAAAACTTAGTTAAAAGAGAACCAGACCAGAATTATACCTGCATCATCTTTGTTGAAACACATCGGTGGCTTAATCCTAAATACATTTCCATGCAGCCCTCCTTTCCCAACTAGAATACCGAGCTCTTCAGTTCATAAGGAAGTAAACGGTTAGCACGTTCGGACACAATTTCGGAAAAGAAAGCATCATATAGTACATGAAATGATTTTGTTCTTTTTCTTTCATCAAGGGGGAGGGGGTTGTCCTACCTCTTAGTTTCTCAAACATAACTGCAGTTTCAGCCTTTGCGGGCGTCTTCTCTTTTCGGTCGGTAACAAATTCTACCCCCACCATTAAGCCTCTTCCCCTCACATCTCCAATGACTGGCACAAAGTATAGTAATTATCAGAATAACCAACAAAATTACACCAAGGCCATTCCATATGCATATAGAAAACTCGAAAAGTCAAATGTGCCATAAAAGAAAATTGTATTAGAAAAAAAAAGCTTAATATTTCTGGGATGTTAGATTCAAAGATAACATACTGTCATGTTTTTGCTTGAGAGCTCTCAAGCGCTCAAGCAAGTGCGAACCAACATCGGCGCAATGAGATTGCCGCTTCTCCTTATCAATAACCCGGAGAACTGCAAGACCCCCAGCAGAACATACAGGGTTTCCACCAAAAGTATTGAATTGAATCTTCTGGGCCAACACACTTGCTATTTCGGGAGTTGTAACTACAGCTCCTAATGGCAAACCATTGCCGATTCCCTGTTACATAGTAACACGAGATGC
The DNA here is from genome assembly GCF_001865875.1 of Lupinus angustifolius. Lineage (NCBI taxonomy): Eukaryota > Viridiplantae > Streptophyta > Magnoliopsida > Fabales > Fabaceae > Lupinus > Lupinus angustifolius. Next base: position 21,623,410 of record NC_032011.1, on the reverse strand, counting down.
AATGGAATGAATACAGAAATTATGGAAGACAGATGAAGCACTTCAACAAAATCAGTACTACCCAAAGGGAATGCTAGATCGAAATGCATTGTGTACTGATAAGACACCAGAGATATAACGTATGAAGTTATGATTGATACACAAATGCATGCACATAATGAACCTCACAACATACTGATGTTGCACGTTTAATGCATGACGTTGGTGTCAATATTTTTGGGAATTGGTAAAAAAGATTACAAGATGGAATATACCTTCGCCATGGTAACTATATCAGGAATGACACCCTGTGTCTCAAATCCCCAATAATGGCTTCCGGTGCGGCCAAATCCAGTTTGCACCTCATCAGCAATGCAGACACCACCAGCCTTGTGTACAATGTCGTACACCAGTTTTAAATACCCAGGTGCTAGTTCAACTGCTCCTCCAACTCCCTACAATAACCGAAGAGGAAAAAGGTGAATAGAAAAACCATACTAAGGTCAGTTATAAATACCACTTTGACATTTAAAGATATTAAATATGATACGTTATGCATACCTGAATTGTTTCGGCTATAAATCCTGCAAGTTTTCCTGAAGTGCCATAATCAATATGATCTTGCAGGTCTTTGGCATAACTACTAGCATCTGAGCCGAAAACTCCACGGTATGGATCTGGATTCACGACGTGATGAATTTCACCCTTGAAAGATTAAAACATTAAGAAAGAGTAATTAGCATGTCCCTTTCTTAATTATAAAATTAAGTACATCATTCAGAATGCAATAATTAAAACTAGACAAGCAAGGAGTGCAGAGTTGCATATAATTTCCATTGTTGGTTCGGTTCTACCTTAATAACTCAATAATGAAAGTTAATGATACAAAGCCATAGAAATTCAGTAACAAATTTAATACTTTTCCGAAATGAAGCTTATCCATGCTCAACTTCCATATCATTAACAAAAAAGTAATGGAAATAAAAACATTAAAAATTATGATCTAAGTTGATCTTGATGAAAGTACATGGTAAATTTGGTTCTCGGAACCTTGCCGATGAACTACAAAATCACTGGACTACAAGTCAAAGGGAGGGAATATATACTAAAGTTTCAAATATGAACTAGAATAATACTGAAGAAAAGAGGAATCTCATAGATTACAATGCCATAGTGAATGGTATCTATACTTGTGTGAGGACAAACCTCGGGTATAGGATATTTCCAGGTGTTCAAAGCAGTGAGCCCAATTGTACTAGAACTCCCCCCATGATATGCATTCCTCAAAGAAACCATACCGAGATTACCCGTATATAGACGGGCCATCATCATTGCCAATTCATTTGCCTCTGAACCAGAATTCACAAAATATACAACCTGCAATTCAAATTGCATATTTGCATAGTTAAGGAATATGGTCCACATTGAATGAAATCTAGCACACTATAAACTTGAACATGCTTTTTCACCAATAAGGCTTCAGCAGAGAGACCCTTTCACTCTCATTTGCTAAAAATTATTAATATATGGTTGAATTGAAATATAAATTAGTTATTAAGGAAGTGAGACATTAAGCAATAACAATTTCAAAAGTTTCTATTGTTCAGAAATATGAATTAAACACAACTTGTAACACCTCAGCCTTGACATGCGACCTCTCTAGGCCCATGAATTTCCTGAGTATGTCGCCCTTTAAGCTTGAATATCCATGGGCCCATGAATTATACCCCCAAGAAGGAGCCTCTGCGACTCGAACTCATTCCCTCAGGGACTTATAGTAATAAATTCCATTGAGTCGGTACCACTAAGCTACAGTAGCAAAAAAATTTGACACGGGGTGTTACACGAGTAATGGATAGAAAATTGACCTTGAGATTCCCAGGCATTTTGGATGCCAAGGCCTCAGCAAAATCAGCAATTGCATGATGTAGATATATGGTTGTAGCATGCTGCAAGAGTTTACTTTGCTCCATGATAGCATCCAAAATTTCAGGATGACAATGTCCACAAGAAACAGTTACTATTCCAGCAAAAGCATCAAGATAACGTTTTCCATTCTCATCAAACAGATATTGCATCTTCCCCTCCACAATATTCAGCTATACACATAATTAAATTTAGCAATAAAAACCACTTCTCAAGTATAATTCATAAAATCATAGATCATAAAGATTCGACAAAGTTGTTAACTCAATCGACTGACTAACACAACTTTCAATTTTATCCGGGCTTAAGATCGGCTATGTATAATATCAATCACATGCAAAAAAAAAATCAATTTGTTGAAAACTGAAAAGTCCATACTAAATTGGTGTTTGGTTATTCTGTTCTCTTTGGTTTCAGATTTTTAGTGAAACAAAAAGTTTCCACATTTTAACCAAATTAAACAAAACATTGTGAATTTGTAATAAACCCATTTTCACAAATAGCATAAAGTTTATATCTTTGATTTGATCTGCAACAAAAGCCAATGATACAAAGATAAAAATGATAAAAATTGAAAAGCTTGGTTGAAAAAAATGGAATACTCACAGGTTTTTGATAAAAGTGAAACAAGGAAGGACCCAGAAACTTTTTCCTTTTGGCAAAAATTTCATCGGCCAATGGTCCTTTATAAGGTTGAGGAACATAATCAAATGGTGGAATTTGAAGATTGTGAGGAAAATCATGATGAAGTGAAGTGGTGAAAAATGAAGAAGAAATGTTAGATAGAGAAAGAAGGGTGTTAGAAAGATGAATGTTTTTCTTGAATATCCTTTGCATTGCCATCGTTGAATAATGATTCATGAAATGCTTTACTTCTTTTTGGAGTATAATGAAATGAAATTTATGATCAAGGATTTCTATGTGTTGGATCTTACAAGGAAATTCAATAATGATGAAACAACAATTTTTGAGATTTATATATTATTATCATTTATTATTTATATTTCATTATTACTAATTTTTTTAAATAAAAAAATAATACAAATAAATGATGAGTATATGTATAAATTTTACGGTATCCCATAATATTACACTCATGATCCAAATCCATAATAATAATAACATAATGCTAATATGTATAATTATTTGAGTATATTATATAAACATATCATTAATCAATCATTTGGATTACTTCTTTTAGTGATGATTCAACATGAACAATATATGTGTCAGTATATAAAATTCATACGCTGTTAATGCATAAAATTTTCTCAATAAAATAATTAACATTGTGTTGGTCTAGTGGTTGAAGGGACTATACTAGTTCCCAACAAAACTAAAATATAAAAAAATTGATTTTTGTGAATAACAGTTTTTAAGAGACACAACCATATAACTCAAAAAAGATTAATTAATTACCATAAAATGTAATACTTTAGAGTACTGAAAATGAAAAATAAAGTGATTCTGATATAGTAATTAACATTGATTGGTCACCTAAAATTAGTATTCTTTATGATAATATTTGCCTTATAGAGTTATTGCCTAAAATTGTCTCTTACCTTCTTATAAATGAGGAATAAAAGCATTCAATGACATAAATTATATATGTAATAATAAGTAATTCTGGTAAACAAATATTTAAGAAAAGTTATGACTTAGCATTTTAGTTCAGCTTGCTGGATTGTTATTCATATAATAATTCATAACTATTTTCCAATTAAATAATTATAAAAAGTAGGACAAAATATAAAATATTATATGTTTTGAAAGTTAAAATAAATCCAAAAAACATAGTTTTAACAATTATATTTTAAAAACCAACTTTATTTGAACTCAATTCGGCATTAGAAGTTTATTGATTTTCTACTAATAATTTAATATTTTTGTATGTAAATACGGCATATTTTTTTTTCAGATTTGTGGATTCGAAATTGAGTCTACAAATTTACTATTCAGGATATGCTTTTGGTTATTACTAGCAGTGTACCTGTGCACTTGCACAGGTTGCTTCTTTGTTTATGCATAATGCAAATATAATATACATATACTTTATAATATCAATAAATCATGTATTGAAACATTATATTTCTCATTCTTATAGGTGCAATATTAACATTGGTTTTTGAGTGTATATGTAGAATATTAACAATTAAAATGTGTTTGTATAAGCATTTATTTGTTGAAAGTGTGATTATAGAAAATATTTGATTCTTAAATAACTCAATAAATAAAATTTAAATTGTATTTGATAATATTTCACCTCTATATAAAATTATAAATATAAAGAGTTATTTTTGTATCATATTTTTTGTGATTACGTTGGGTTATTATGTTATAATATTATGATAAAAAATAATAATCCAGAACAAAAAAAGTAAAGTTTGCAGTGGCCCGCCAAATTCACTTGTATTATATATATATATATAATTTACATTCAATAGTCCCATTTATTTATTTTCTTAATTCTAACAGATTAAATAGGTGAAAGAAATAAAAGATAAAAAAAAAAATCTTAAATAACTTTTAAACTTCACTCATTTGGTCTATTAGATTTAAATTAAATATAATTAATATAACTTAACTTGTATAAATGTTCTATCCATATATATTATAATTGGAAGGTGTGACTAGGACAAAGTATGAGATGTGAATGAGTCATGAGATATGCTTTGTTCTTTGGAATTTGGGAAAGATAAGTTTTAATATTAGTGAATACTATTTTATTGGAGGGTCCTATCCAAAATAGCATTAATTATAAAATATGAACGAATATTTTAATATAAGTTTTAATGTTAGTTAAGAAGTGTGATGGTTGGTTTATTATAGGTTTAGTGAATGGTGGAGATGATGATTCTTAATATAAAGTTTTTAATACATGGTTAGTAAATTCCCGGTTCATATTTATATTATTTTTCTTTGTTTAAAAATCGATGATAATAAGATATGAACCATGGATGATATTTCAACACTTTAAACATTCATACATTATGGAGGTGTTTGGTGTTTGGTTCTTTTTTTGTATTAGTTTGCATTTGAGATGTTTTCAAAATAAAAAAACAAACTTCATTTTTGTAAGTATTGATTAGAACATAACACCTTAAGAATAAAAATAGAGAATGCTCTACTTTTACAACTTATTTGTGAAATTACTTTTAACCGTAGCAGATATAAAAATGGCAATTTAATATATGAAACTTTCACTTAATAAAATCTGATAATAATAAATAGTAGATAGATTATTTTTAAGATTTGAATTTGTGATTAAATGAATATTTTTTTTTACCTTTTTTTCTTGGTATCTTTTTTTGAACTCTAATTTTTGTTTCTAATGATGTTCACTCTTGAATCAACAACTCACAAGGCTAGAGAAAGGTTTTACATTGTGAAGAAAGATATAATGGGTGAATTTTTAAACATATATAAATTTATTGATATTACTCTAGTTTTTGTATCCTCAATCAACTCTAGTTTTTATTTCATGACCTCATGGTGTATGTCTTGAAAGTGTTACTTAGAAATTTACATCTGTTTTGATAATGTTTTCTAATAATCAGATTTTCAAACTAACCAATTTTTCACTATAGGAAAAACTACTTTGAGTAGCTTCTGATTGTGATGAATATATTACTATAGATGAATTATTTATACTTCCCTAATAAATATAGAGAGAAAAATAGTATAAAATATAGTGTAAGAGTTTTCATCTAATATTTATATTTATTTATCATCAACTTTTAAGTAAAAATAATACAAATGAACAATAAATAATACACTACTTATATATAAATTTTTACACTATCGGTACATATTGCAATTATAAACATATTTATTTTTGAATTACCTCCTCGCTTTTTGTGTTATTATTACACGAATTTAATATGTGTACACTGACAGTTTAACTATTTTTTATACTGTCAATATATTATCCACCATTCATATATTAGTCATTATTGATTGTCAAACAAAAGTAATCTAAATCAACGATAGATAATGTATTGTCAGTGTGTATAAAAATTTACACCGACAATACACATATATTAAACTCTTATTACATCCAAACTTTTTCCACATCACAAATATATTTTATCTTAATTTATGTCTTAAATCATGTAATAAATAAGTAAAAATATGTTATACCAATTAGGAAATTATAATTTTTTTATTTTTATTTCAATATTATTAATTTTGAGTTTTATTTGTTATGACATTCACAATCTCACACTTTTTCTCTAACCGCCAATCACGCTCCAATCAAACCCACACTCACACCCACGTGTCACTTCCTCATTGACCAATCCAATAAATTAACCACCAACCATTGACTTTCACTACCACCAACCAACCACCATAAAGCACACAGTAAGATTACCCTGCTCCACATCCCACCTTATAACCACCCAAAAACAAAAGCACTTTTTGTTCCGTTTCAGCGAGTGAGTGAGGAATCGTTCACCTTTCACCACACCGAGTGATGATGACTCGGTCCCGCAAAACCTTCCTTCAAATTCTCACTCTCCATAATAAGAAAGAGAAGGAATGGGTGAAAGTGGAAGTGGAATGATAAGAAGAGTGAATATGAGAGCTGAGATTGATACTTCGCCGCCGTTTGAGTCGGTCAAGGAGGCGGTTACACGCTTTGGAGGTAGCGGCCCTTGGATACCTCTTTACCGGCTTGGAGAGGCTTTTGTAAGTTTTTCTTCAATATCGGTTGTTACGGTTATGGTCATTATATTGTCATTGCCGTCTTGAATTAATATTTTTGAATTTGATGTTAACTTATGTGTTAGATGTAGTTGTGATGCAATCCGTTATGGACGCATAATTAGGGATGACAATGGGTGCAAAGCGTAATATTTGGGGTACCTGCGTGGGTAGTGAGTATTTACAAGTATCCAACGAGTTTTTAATTTTAATTATATATTTATATAATTTGTAATAATCAATATGTAAAAATAATTGTTAATTGAATAATATGATAAATTTATTATCATAATCAAATATGTGTAATTTATTATTAAATAATAATAAAGTATATGATATATAATCTTAAAATAATAATAAATATATATAAAAATTTAACTAAAAACTAAATATATAAATTTGTTGGTACGTGGCGGGTATCACGAAACCCGCTCCCGCCCATAAGCTATTATTGCGGGTATTTTCACGAATACCCACAGATCGGGTTTTTTTGTCATCCCTACACATAATTGGTGTGTAACGACCATAATATTCCTAATGTTTTTTTTATTGTTTAATTTGTTCTGGCGTTACTGACACCTTCATTAACTAGGGTATATTTAGTGTCATATAAATTGTGTCATGTATGTGTTATAAGTTTGATTGATTGTAAAATATGTATTTAATTAAAAAGTTTAATTATTCAGTATTTTTATACCAATCATAGTCCTTATAACATATAGTGATACAAATTCTAGGGTAGAAGATGTTTTAGTTGAATCATTTGGATCCAACTTTTTGAACAATGGGATGGTATATGTGCTCCACAGTCCAATACTAGAACGAGTTTGATAATTTATAAAAATATTAAGAACAATATGAATTTAAAACACGTTTTGTATATTTTATTGGGTAAATAATGCTTCTAATATTGTGCATATTTGTTTTTTAAATATATATTATTAGATCTATTTGTGAAAAAAATAATTAACTAAATGCAAAGGATTAACTATGAAGTGAGAGTCAACGTTTGAGGTACACATAGTATTGGACTGTCATTTTATGAGGCATAAGAGCACTCAGATTATAAAATAGATAGATAATAATATGCTTTATTTGTTTGCTTATATTCATTAAATGAATTCGGTTGCTTAGTGCAGAAAATTGAACTCTTTTAGTTGTAATTTTCATAAAATTTGGAGAGTTAATGTTTATTAATGCTCAAAATAGATAATAATATACCAAGTATCAACTTAGATTAGGAGAACAGAGTAAGTAAGGGATTTTGTTCTTAGGTTCTATGTGATAGAATATGAAGAAACAGAGTGCATTCTTTGAACAAAGCAAAATATAACATAAAGAACAAAAAAAAGTTAACATTTTAGCTTCAATGTAAGGGATAAAATGTGTTGCACCAACAGACTAAATACATACTAAAGATGGGATAGTTTATATATACAGAGAGTAGTTTTTATATAAAAATCATGGAAGTAATAAATCTGGTCATACAATCATAATCATACGATGTTGTTTCAACCTAATCATTTCCTTACCCATGATCTCAAAAAAAGATTAGCCTCCATCAGTGTTTTAAATTGCGGTCGCAGTTGTGGTTACTGCAATTGTGGTTATTGCGTAGCGGATTGCAGCCGTTGCAGTATGAATTATTTTGTGAGTAAAAAACATATTTTTGACAACGATGCGGTCTGATGCGGTTGCGTTGCGGCCCGATGTGATCTAAATACGGTCCGATGCGGTTGTGTTGTGACCTGTTGTAGACCGCATCACTGTGATTCAGTATCACACTGCAATTGCAGTATGATGCGGTTACGGTGACCAATATTGCAGCCGCATCATGTGATGAGGCAATTTGAAACATTGGCCTCCATATCTGTGGGATGTGAAAATGAAGATGAGTCAAACTATATTCTAAAGCAGAGGGACTCAACAGTGTCATACTGTCATAGTTCTTTGTACATTCTTGATTCTGGTCCTGTGTTAGTTTACTTTCTGATGTAGAAGAGATTTATAATTAGCAGAACAACATTGAAAATTTCGACATCAAGAAAGTGGAGGAACAAGCAGCAGAGTTGGAAAAGGATTTGATAGTGAAAGAGCTTGAAACACTTGATGTTCTTGAAGAACTCGGAGCTACGAAAAGGATTGTAGAGGACTTAAAGCAGCAGATACAAAAAGAAGCATTGAAATGTTTTGCAACTCCAGATGCGATTAATTCTTATGAACAACTTGGAACTCCTGTTATTAAGATGATGAATAAGGAAAATTATAAAGATATTACCAACAACCGAGAACAAATATTAAATGGAATTGAGCAAAGCGAAAGCTCTATGTCGTCAACACCTGATCTGATCTTAATGGATTTGAACCAAGCCAAAATGAATCTCGGTCAAACTATAAATGAACTCGAGACGATTCAATCTTCTGTTGAATCTTTGCATAAGAAGATGAAGAAGGAGAAAATGTTTCTGGAGAGGACATGCGAAAAGCTGGCGTCAAATTTCGCGGCTGTCACTTCTCAAGTAGAAACAAGTTGCACTTTTGCTAATCCTGCAAACACTGTTAGGAATTTCAGTTCTGATTCGGAGCAGTATAATGGAATGGTTGAAACAAGCTCTGAAGTTTCGAAGCCCTTACCCGTGTTTTATGAAGAGCATGGATTTGGTATTAAGAATGCTGAGATGAGGTTGCTTGCTGCTAAAAAAATGGAAGAAGCTGCAAAAGCAGCAGAAGCTATTGCTCTTGCCGAAATTAAAGCTCTATCTAGTGCTGAGAGATTATCAGCTTTTGCCTTGCCGGAACCTGAAAATTTCACTTTTGCTTTGCCACAATGCTCTCCTCTAAACCACAAGGCTCAAATACCTCAAGAGTCAACCTTGAAGAAGGTGATAGATTCCAAGTTCCAATTTGATGAAACAAATAATTTCAAATTCACTATTTTGAAGAAGTTGGAGGAAGCATCAGAAGAAGTTCTACACAGCAAACAAGTCTTGGAAGATGCTTTAAACAAAGTTGAGAGTGCAAATCGAAAACAACATGCTGCTGAGGAAGCTCTAAGGAAATGGATTCCAGAGGATGATCAGAAGAGGAAAACATTGTATAACTCTATTGACTACAAGTTCAACCAACCTCGAAATTTTCCGGGTTCTCCTCTACAAGATGCAACAAGATCAACAATACCAACCAATGATCCGAAAAAGCCGGTTTTAAGGTCCACTATTTCAATGAGAGATGTGCTTAGCAGAAAGCAAGTTCCTGAAGGATATGGTACAAGAAAGGAGATGGAAGAGGACACTGAAAGACAAAAGGTAGCATTGTCTCAAATGCTTAGAGCATTGAGGGAAGATCTCACTCTTCCAAAAAATGCTGATAAAGATGGGAGTGATCAAAAGCCATTCATACCACAGAGGAAGAAGTTTGGATTCATCCATATATCACTACCCTTGACAAAGCAAAGTAAGAAAAAGACATGAAATTTTAAATCTTAAATGTCTATGCATGGATGAATAGCATATTCTGATGCATCTTTATGTCTTCCCTTGCTATTCATTATTGATTCATGTGTGTGATTGTTTTCTTGATATTTTTGGGTGGGTGTCTGGTTTTGTTAAATATGTTGTATTTGAGTGATTGATAATTTGATGACAAAAAAGAGATGTATGTAGTGAAAGAGTATGAGTTTTATACATTATCACTGTGGTGGTTGTGATAAATCTTTACATTGACAATGCATAAATATTACATTCAGTTTGATATCATTGTGTAACTAGCTTTGGTTGAGGTAGTAGATTATACTGTTCTTGTTGGATGGAATAGAGTGATGTAGAATTGATTCAATGTATCAGATAAATATATATTACTATTATTTGACTGGTGTACAATCTATAATACTGTAAATAATCTTCAATCAATATAGTTCTTCTTTACTTCTATAAGATGTACAAATAGTTAATCCAAGGCTAATAAAGAATGTGATAAATATATATTATACTAATATTAATATTGATAAAAAATTAATACAGAATGTGATAAATATTTTTGCTTACACCATTTATAAAAATAAAATGTGTAACTTGATTATATACCATATTTTAGAAATATAAACAAAAGTATTGATGATGTGTTTAACCCTCTACTATAATCTTTTGATAAAGGTAAGTCACTTTTATAATTTTTTTACGATTTTAAATAAAGATATGATAAATACAATTTAAATAAAAATCAATTGATATAACCAATTTTGACTAGTTTTATTGGATTAGTTCACGGATTTTCCAAAGCTCTTATTGATTTCATGACCAAATGAAATACCATCAATTTAGTTAAATAAATTTTTTGGGTTAGTTCTTATTAGTTTTAGCTGTTGAAACCTTTGCCATGTTTTGTAACATAATGGTGCTACGAATTTATAATAAAAAATAAATAAATATTGGTGTTATCAAATTTGAAAATAGTGAGAATCTTTTCTCTTGATCCTTTGAATTTTTAGAATTGTTCCAAAACCTACCCTTTCCGATCAACAAGTTGGATTACAAAATGTTCATTCTAATTGAGCATATATTTATATAGCTGGATAAATAATTGTTACTAGGCATTACCAAAACACTTAAGAGATTAGTCATCTACCCTAATAATAGATTGAAAAATACATATATTATTTAACTAAATTCTCATATTCACAAAAAATGATATATATCATAATATCATATTTTATTTATTAATAATTAGTTTATAAGTTATATATATCACTTTTTATGTGAGTATAAGAATTTAGTAAGATAATATAATATTGCTAAAAAAAAAATCCTTCAATGTTTGTCACACAAATTATATTTGGTGCATAAAATAACTGCACCCGAATATTCGACTCCAATTCTAAAGAACAAAAGATAATTTCACACCCACTGAATATTTCCTTATCCATTAAATATAAGAAACTTGAACCTTTGATTCATGTGACCAAAAAACAGCTGCCACACAAAAATCCACGTGCTTAAACCTTAAATAAAGCTCACACAATAAAACATTAAAATTGTTGGACCAAACCACAACCTTTAAGACGAACCAAAACATTATGAGAATGGTTGAAAGTTGAAACAACAAAAATGTAGAATTGATTATTGGTTGAGATTATTTTTATTTACTTTTTTCTATAAATTAAACATTAAAATATAAGAGTTTTTTATACTGTCATTGTATCATCCATCGTCATTGACTCTTCATAAAAAAATTAAACATTAAAATATAAGAGTTCTCCATCAACATTGACTCTTCATAAAAAATAATCAAAATAAATAATTAATAAAGTATTGTGTGTATATATTTTTACACTATTAATATATAAATATTACACTCTTAAAATATTTATATAATTAATGTCCATCTATTATTTGATTTATATTACTTTTATTTAAAAAGGAATGATAATTAAAAATAAATATGGTTTAAGAAGTAAATGTTTATGTGATGGTTTATATTTTCAATTTATAATATCTGGAATGGAAAGATAAAGAAAAAAACATGAGTTGTTGAATTCAACTTCCGTAATAACAACGTTGGTGTTGTTGTGTTCTGATTCCAATGGCTTCTTCTTCTCCTTCAATTCCTTCTTCACATCCTCAACAATCTTATCATCATCTTCAACCCTTTTCTTCTTTTTCTTCAAACCTTCCACTCTTGGTTTGCAATTTCTTCTCTCTATTTTTTCCTTCTGTTCTTTTTTTCTTCTCATTTTCTTATTCATATGATTGTGTTTTCTTATTTTTTCTAGAAATTTAAGCGTTTAGGTTTTGTTAAGAATCGTCTTGTTGCTCGTTGCTCTTCTGGGTCTAAGGAATTTGGATCTGTTAATGGGTTTACACCCAATAAGCTTTTCATGCAAGAGGTACTCATTTTTACTCATTTTTTTGTTTGTTTGTTTAGGCTATAAAAAGTGATTATAAGATATTCTAACAAAAAGTGATTTTTATGGGAAGCTGAAAAGCATAGTTTTTTTTGTTGTAAAAGCTGAATTTCACCTTTTTAAAGTTTATGCTTTTCAGTAAGTATCCAACCAAAGGAGTATGTAAATGCCAAAACTAATAGTTTTTTATGGGAAAAATGTTTTGTGTTCAAACCTATGTTGCATGGGTAATTTCAAATAAGGTGACGTGTAGTGCCGGTACTGTTGAGTACTTCATGGGTTTTCATTTGATGCAAATTGTTTCAAAGTCGTCTCGGAAATTTAGAGTCTGTTTGTGAGTTGAGTTTTGGATGGGAGGAAGGGAAATGGAAGGCTTGGTAGCCATGAAATACAATTGTGAGATGACTCTGAAGTCTTTCATTTTCATTTATTTTCCTCCAAAACCCGACTTATAAACGGACCCTTAGGGTTTTTCCATCTTTCTTCGTAGTCTTTCATTTCAGTCGATTTTGGGTCTCGACCTCTGGCATCCTCTGCTAGTGTTAACTTTGACTATTTATACCGAATTATATTGGTGTACCCTTACCTTATATTTTTAAAAAATGTTGTATCTCGTAACTGTATCCGTACCAGGCAGCGTTATTGTATGCATAATCATGTAACATAGCATCATGTATACCTTATTCATGCAACGTACCCGTACTCTAGTTTTCGAGAGAATGTCGAACCCTGTACCCCGTACATAACACGTACCTGGTACATACCCGTGTTGGTGTAACACTGAGTTCAACAAGGTTCAAAAGTTTTATTTTTTTTATTGACCTTTTTGTTTGGTGTTTCTTTTAAGGCTATTGGAGCTGAATATGGAGAAGGGTTTGAGACTTTCAGGACAGATGGACCCTTAAAAGTTGATGTGGTAAGCAATTTAGGTCACCATGGACTTTCCCAAAGCAAGTTTGTAATATGATTTATGATGTAAAGGATACCGATTTTTATTGAAAATAGGACTACTTGAATGATAAATTGCAAGAAGGTTTTCTTAAACGCATACGGTATGCTATGAAGCCCGATGAAGCTTATGGTCTTATCTTCTCTTGGGACAATGTGGTGGTGAGTTAGCTTTTTTTACAAGTTTGTATGTATATTTGCATTTAACTATGACACATAGCCGTCTTTGCTGTATTATTTCGGTATGTTTTAGAAATTCGAAGTGGTGCAAATTGAGTTTATGGTATTTATTACAATCATATAGATTATAGAATATGTATATTGTTTTGATTGTTAACTACTTGTCGGCCTAGCTTCTACGACTGAAAAGTCTTGAGAAGAGAAGTGAGTGGTCATACATAATATGCAGATTTCAGTTTGAATTAACGTGTGATTTGTGTCAGGCTGATACTCGAGTTCTGAAGAGGAAGGCATGGAAACAATTGGCCTCCGAAGAGGGTATGCTATTACTAACTATTTTTTGATGGGATGATCTTTAGCACACTGATAAAGATGGATAGAACAAAATAGAAATAAAATTATACAATCATTATTAAGAAATTGAATACATCAGAAATAATAAGTACAATAATTCCTTTTCTCGGATACGCAATTTACATATTCAATTGTGAGGACATTGTATTAGATGAATTGAACAAAATAAACATAAAAGGATACAGTCACCACTAAGAAATGGAATGCATAAAGTATAACTTATAATCATTCCTTTGATTGATTATTCATCTGCATCGTAGATTATAATTTATAACATTTCTTCTTCAGGAAAAGATATTCCCGAAGACCGTGATATACAAAGATTAATGCTTTATGGAGGTGCTGATCAGGTGTTGCGTAAGGTTAGTTGGTTTATTGAATTTTAATGAAACGGTTTCTTAGAAATATTGGCATCGTTAAAAATCTCAAGCCTCGCTCTAAACACATTATTATTTTTCTTAATTTGCAGCATTTTCTCTCTGATAAGGCAGAAAGTGAGTTGGATAGACTAAAGTCAAGGTTCTCTCAATTATATTACGATAATCTTCTAAAAGTAAGCTATTATCTTGATTTATTCGGATGGCTATTATCAAGTGTCCTAGACTCGGGTTCAACCTGATATTCATTGCGTATAACTTTGTCTAGCTTGAAAGACCAAAGGAGGGCATCAAGGACTGGTTGGAAGCGGTTAATACCGCTCGTATCCCCTGTGCCGTTGTTTCAAGTCTTGATAGAAGAAATATGGTAGAAGCTTTGGAGGTATTGGGGCTCAATAACTACTTCCAGGTTGGTAATATTGAAGAACCGCTAACTTATAAATCGATTATGCCCTTGCTTCCCCATTCATGGCATAGAAAGCATATTGCTACAAATAACAAACTAATCTTGATCTTACTCAAAGACGAGACGATCTTATTTCTTTTGAGGGATTTCATTGCCAATTGGAATATACTTAATTTATATAGTTTGTTGAGTTCGGGTGTTCATTTCTATTTCAGTTTGAGTTTTGGTCAATATTTTCGAAGATTGCTGTTGACAAACTAATATCGATATCCACTATAGGAAATTACTGATTAAGGCTTTCCGCTTTTGCAACTGTTCCAGGCTTAATCTCATGATGTGGTTGAACTAATTTTCATCCCATTCTGTGTACTAGATATAGTATATAAATTTATAATTATCTTAACATCGGAATGAATTTGTCACTTGCTGATTGCCTCAATTGAGTTGCAGGCAATTGTGACAGAAGAGGATGGAATGGAGTCAATAGCTCATAGATTTCTTTCCGCCGCTGTCAAGGTACAGTTTACTCTTAAGATTGTATTTTGTTGAAATTTTTCTCGCTTGGAATTATTATTGTTATTTTTACTACCTAGGTAGTCAAAATCAGGATCCTACATAAGATCGGGAGGGGAGGAGAAAATCAGAAATTGTGGATCGTAGACTGGATCGCAAGATCCTAGAAATATAATATTATATTATATATATAATATTTTTTAGAAGAAGCATATATATAATATAAAATTAATTTTAAAAAAATAGACTTAAAATCACATAAAAGAATATTAAAGATGTAGTATTACAGTGAAAACCCGCAAAACTAATACAATAAACAAATTTGTGTCTGTCTCTCCCATGCCACTTCTTAAAAAAGACCCTTTTCTTTTAAAATAGTTTTAAATAGGATAACCTTTTCTTTTATAATTAGTGGCATCTTATCATTTGGATTTTCAACTGATCAAATAAATTTCTTTCTACAATATCCTGCTACTTTTTTTTTTTTACATGTTTGCCCAAATGCCTGCAGCTGGATCGGAAACCTTCCAAGTGTGTGGTATTTGAAGATGATCCTAGAGGCGTAACTGCTGCACACAATTGTACAATGATGGCTGTAGCACTAATTGGAGCTTATCCGGCGTGAGTAACTCACATTTACGATGTTCTTGATGGGATAAAGTTTCTTGTAGTTAATATACAATGTACAATTTGGTACCTGAAAGTGACAACTTGTGTTGCTTTCGTCCTTGAAAATATGCATCTAAGCAAATTGGTCATCGAAAGTGACAACTTTATAACAAGTTAGTCCTTCTATCGATCGGTGTTTGAGAGATGTAACATAGACGTTGACATCTAATGTCAAGTGCGCACATGTAATCGTGTAGCGTTAGCTTTTATTACATTTTTGGTCGAAGATATTCAACTATCATTCATTCCTATATGGCCATGATCATTTCAAAAATTATCATATTTGTTAATCAATAGATATTTCGTTGTTCTGTTAGTCAAATAGGTCAAATAGGTTGTATCTGTGGCTTTATGCACTTACCAATATACGCAGTGTTTTAAATTGCGGTTGCAATTCCGACTGCGGTTACTGTTGGATACAATAATTTCTGTTCGGTTGCACACTTTTAGTACTAGGAAGCTTTTCATGAGATTATTCTCTCGCGTTCAGAAAATGTCTAAGAGGGTTAGTTTGGCGCAATAATAAGGTTGTTGCCTAGTAACTATGAGGTCATAGGTTCAAATCCTGAAAATAACTTCTCTGCTAGCAGAGGTAAGGCTGCATACGTCTACTCTCCCCAGACCATACTAAGTAGGAGCCTCATGCACTGGACCGTCCTTTTTTAATTCGGAAAATGGTTAATGTTTGAAATCTGCAGGTATGATTTGGAACAGGCTGATCTTGCTGTTGCTAACTTCAATGAACTTTCTGTGATCAACTTGAGAAGACTATTTGCAAACAAAGGTTCTACATTTATGGACCTGCAGAAGCAGATAATAGAGAAAACTCCTCCAAAAAGGAAACTTACAATAGACACTATTTTCTAATATCCTTTCCATTCTTGTCTTTGGTCCTTTATAATTTTCCTTGTAATTAAATAATTAATTAGACTTAGTTTATAAAATGTCAGATAAAAATGCAATCAGTTTGGTCTGATGTAATCCATATTTTCCAATATCAATTTTTGATTTCCAATTTTGCTACATTGAAAACAAGATTTGGTAGGGCTGGCAATGTACTGAACCAATTCGGTATTCGTTTGAAACTTGACTCGTTATTAAGCTCGATAAATTTGGTTCATGAACCAAATGAGCTGAAAATTGAGCTCGATAAATAAACGAGTTGAACTCGGACTCGATACAGTTCGACTCGTTAGGTTCATGAGCTGAATCGATATATATATATATATATATATATATATATATATATATATAAACTAGTTTTTTTTGTGTTTATTGTTATTATATATATAATGAAAGTTATATTTATATATAACATTTTGTATAATTTTTTAAAATTGAATAAATTATTTCAGTTGTCTAAACGAACCAATTTGAACTAAACTGAATAGTTTGCGAATTTTAATCAAGTCGAACTTGAGCCAAAAAATAACTCGTATTGATTTTGAATCGAGTTTTAAGCTGAACAAATCTTTATCGAGCTGAAGTCCAGCCCTAGGATTTGGTACCTCTTAGATACACCTTTTGACGTATGTAGATTTTAAAATGAATTATGACTAATATCTTAAGCATGAGGATACAAATCCTAATTGTTATATACTGCTATCCATAAGAACATTATTATATTCAACATTTGCATGGCATTACTATTAATAATTTGAAGAAGAATATTATATTTTTAAATGTAATATAATTTGAAGAAGAATATATCATTATTATTAATAAGTCAATAGGAAATTGTACCATATGAAGTTATTTCAAAAGCCTTGATGAACTTGAATATACCAACTATAATATTTATGCATTAGAATATGTGAGATAACATCTTCTATCCTAAAAAGTGTACCATTTTATATACCACTGACTTGTGGTTCCGGAATATGCTGTCTCAACAAAATTGGGATCAATTTCAAGATACTTGAAACAAAAGGGCATCTAATGGATTCTCACAATGAATGAAAAAAGTCTTCAATAAAGTGATGTTAGTTAACACAGAAAATTCCATTTGAAACTCAACTTTTTAATGTTTTGGAGATAATTTGATTCCAATATAAGTTAAATTATTATTGCTTATGAAAACACTTACCAAAATCAAGACATAATAAAATTATGATTTAATCTTTTTTACTAAAAAAACATTTCTAAAAACTAAAAGAAAAATAGGACACAACTTAACATAACGTGAAGGTGACATATACAAACAAAAGTTACTTTGAGCATCTGGGCAGTAAATAAAAACTTCATTCTTATTTAAGTCTTACATTATTTTATAATTTATTACAACTTTTCATTAAATTAGAACATATTTTCTCTCACAATAGCAAACATCTTTCTTATTCTTATTTGACTCTTACCACATCTATCTTTTTCCCATAATATCTACCTCTCTCCTCACTTCATCTTGGGTAAGACCAAAAATTGTTCTTATTTAAGAACAAAAAACAGAAAATAAGAATAATACAATAGAGAATAAAGTAAGAATATTTTTATTTCATTAAGAACAACCTTAAGAATAGCCATTGTGATTGTTGTTAGTGACTTACTACTTTAATGGAATTGTTGATATTTGTACTTTGTTATACATGGTTTTGTATTAGAATACTTTCTTCTTTCTAAGATATCATTACACCTTACCATTTTTATTGCCAAGTTAGACTATTCTCTAATGCTCTAGTAGTTAGAACTACAATGAGTTACATATTGATAATACATCAACCCATGACCTATTGCTTAATGACTTTGATGAGGTCATAGATTCATATCTTAGAAATAGTTTTTTTTGCTTATAAAGATAAGACTACGTATATTTATTCTCCTTAAATTTTATTAAGTGAGAATCTCGTACATTTGACTGTCCTTTTTATGCTGAAAAGTAAATTTCGACTTAGAAACTCCAATATTTCTAAATGATATCGTTCTTTGTTAAGGTATGAAAGTACATACACAAAACACATATATTCAATCCAGGTGTCAAAATAAAGGAAAAATTGGAATGAAGCTTCTTGGTTGTTTTGTGATGAAGATATTTAACCAATGATACTTGTTAACACACTATTGTCGGTATATTCTTGAAGGTTATTGGCATATTCTTGAAGGTTTTGCTTGGCTATGTATGACTCATGGTAAAAAGTTACATGCCATCATTATTAATGAGTGAAACTGGAGATCACCTGTCCTAAGATTTGGTGTCTTATTATGTATCAATTCTAATAAAAATACCAACTAGTTATGGAAAAAAAATCATAAAAACAGAAAATAACTTTTTTATTAATTGTTGTAATGTGATTAACTTGGGACATAGAAACATAAATTTTTTGGTACATATTCAAAATCCAAGTTTAATCAAACTATTGTTCTGTAACAAATGAACTAAATCCTGGTCCTCCCTATTTATTTGTTGTCTTGTTAGAATTTGGATTTTCATAAGTTATAAGTAGAAATGAGATAACTAAGGAAGTGAGTGTAGAGTTTACACAACCATAATTTGTACATAAAAATATAAACCTTTGAGTTTTCATCAAAGCTAATCAACTCAATAAAATAACATTTGCACATGAAATTCTATTACCAAAAGCAGGAAAACAAAAAAAAAAATAACATTGCACACACAATATTTACAAAATAGGATACAAGGTGTAGTGAGGATATTTATCAATATATTTTTCATAGATTCTACACAAGCTTATGTATCTGAATTCACTTGGCTCCAACTTAACTAAAAATAAAAGGATAAAGAATATATGTAGAGCCAATTAAATTCAAATGATAATCATTTATCAATTTGCATAGAATCTGTGAAGAAAAGGTTATTTGACATACCTACCACCCTCACTACTATTTCATACAATTTTCTTTGGTCTTAACCGCACAAAGATCTGATGTCCCAAATCATGTCTCAAACTAATAAAAACATGTTCCACCAGTTGAAAAAATTAAATTTTCATTTTTCTTCTTCTGATTTTCCTTCATTCTTATTGATTTGAGACAACATATTTTTGCCGGGTCTTAACCTACCTTTCATACTTGTAAACCAAGAGATGCATCCAAAGTTGGGTTTTCCTCCAATTGAACACAAAGGCCCTCTTTGACCATTATGGACTCCCTCTTGTAAATGTATCTACTTGAAACCCAAAGAAATGCCACTAAATTGAAACATGACAACACCAACAAGAACCCATAATAGTAATCCAAATGACAATCATTTAAGTTATCACCAATCCAACTTTTTCTGTCACCTTTTCCTGTTATTTTATCAACCATAGTCACCAAAAAGCTGTTCAAAAAGTTCCCAACACCAATTCCACTAGTGAAGAAAGTTGTTCCTAGACTTTGCATATCATGTGGTGATTGATCATAGAAAAATTCTAGCAATCCAATTGCATTGAAAACATCTGCTATCCCAATTAGAACATATTGTGGTAATAGCCAAAAAATGCTCATAGGAACAATATCTTTAGGACCAAGTGCATAGTTTGCTTTTATAACATGCACTCTTCTAACTTCAACTGCATAAGCAATTGCAATTGCTATGATTTGGATTGAGAATCCAATTCCAAGCCTTTGTAGCAAGGTGATTCCTCTAGGATGTCCGGTTTTCGTGCGCATGAACGGCACGAAAAACCGGTCATACATTGGCACAGATAGAAGCATAGAGAGGGTCACAAAGCTGCCTAATGAGGCTGCAGGGATTTTAAAATCAGGACCAAAGTTTCTGTCTAAAGTGGTGCCTTGTTTTACAAAAAGTGTATTGATTTGTGCCCAAATGGTGCTTGGAATTAGTGTCACTAGCCATATTAGGACCATACCAAATATTAGCTTAACTCCTTCTACTTGAGTTACTGTTAATGGTGCTCTTGAAGAACCAATAGTACTGTTTTCTTTGATTGCAGCCTTGTCCAAGAACCTGAATAAATAAATTTCATTCACTTTACTAGTGGGTTTTTAAATCACCTTCTAGATATAAGTGATAAGTATGTAAAGTTGTGTGAGAAATTTATACTAAGTATGTAAATAAATCAAATTTAGAACGGAACACACGTAGTGAGATTAAATGAGATTAAGGCTTCTTTGTTATAGTTGTTGATATGCATGTAGATATCCCTTAGAATATATATTATGTGATAACTAACCATACAACAACAACAATTCATCCTTAATCTCACCAGATAGAGTTGGCTACATGTATCGAACGATGTTATAATATTCTATCCTATATATAAATAATGTTTATTTACAAAACATTGATGTCTAAGTCTTTCTTAATAGTCTCGTCTATGATTTTTCTTATCCACCCTATAGGAATTTGACTAACATCCATTTGACTATTCTTACGGACTTCTACCGATCTTCTCTGCACATGTTCCAACCACCTAAAGTACGATTCTATTATCTTTCCTACAATAGGAGTTATACCAACTTTCTTCTTAACACATTTATTTTTAATTTTTAATTTTTTATTACATCCATTCATCTAACACCACAAACATTGTGTTACTAAAATCTATTAACGTATCATATTATAGACATGTCAATTATTTATACCCACGTTAGTGATGGACACATGTCCCTACCCAATTTGAGAATTTTTCTATGCATATGATAGTCCTTAGTCATTTTCACTCATACCTTGGTATTTGTATTTTGACCCACTACCTAAGTTTTTGTATTTATATGTTACCTTCGGCTTAGCTATCTTAAATTTCCGGACCAGTTATCTGTGTAAAGCTACTAAAATATATATATATATATATATATATATAAAGTGGTAAACATTTGGTGGTGCACATTGTAAGTTGTCTTTATAAATATTATAGTCCTCTAAAAAAGCATTCGTTAATAGCAAAAACCTGTAATGAATTCATCTTGTAATTAATGAATGGAAATTACTTGTCTTACTTTTATATATCAATTATATCC
This sequence comes from Lupinus angustifolius, assembly GCF_001865875.1. Lineage (NCBI taxonomy): Eukaryota > Viridiplantae > Streptophyta > Magnoliopsida > Fabales > Fabaceae > Lupinus > Lupinus angustifolius. The sequence goes on along the minus strand of NC_032011.1, from coordinate 21,601,539 downwards.
TAATCAAATTAAAACTTGTCACGTATAAAAAGAAGAATCATAAAAAATTGAAATATTTTTATATTATTAATGAGATTTGATTGATTTGGAATATAATAACACAAAAATGAATTCATCTAACGTGTCTCTCAGTGCACCCAAAATGCAAATGCGGAATACAGCTTGTTTCCCATTTAATATGTTGTTGGTATGTACTTGTTCCTTTGGGAATTCATTTTATCTGTCTCATTTATAAGTTTAATAACTAAATTATTATTATTTTTCATATTTACCATTATTCAATACGAAAATAGAAGAAATAAATACAATTCTTCAAATGATATGCGAGAGAAAAATGATATATTAGGGGGGAAATACAAAAAGGTCATATAAAGAAAATCAATATTACATTTTTTAAAAGATTTTTATACAATGAAGCATATAAGTGAATAGAGATCCTCTATCCAAAGAGACTTTGTCTCTATATCCTTGCCCAATAAAATAATTCTAAATAATATAAAAATATTATTTTATATTTTTATAGTTTTTCTCAATAAAATAATAAATTTTGATTAGGGAACTGATAGCGAAAGGGGATCTTCATTCCATATAAATAGACACAGATAATACTGACCAGCAACAACACGTTGATTAGTAAGGTAAAGACTCACTGAATCTTTAGATAGACCAAAAGATCAAGAATTTGATTTAAGATATAAACACTTATTGAGATAAATAACTACCAAAAGAGATTAATTTTTGAAGAGGGTAAATAGTGATCACAAGTGGTGTGTTTGTAATGATTTGCAAATGGGTGTGTTAGTGGGCACAAATGTATACATTAGTTTTATAGAAACAAGTTGGGTGAAAGATTGTGACTAGTCATTTAAAGATATCCTCAAAGGAAATGCGTGTTAGGTGTGCACATGTTTGGAATTCAATGTGATGATGAATCACATAATGTGCTTCTCAACAAACTTCCTTGGATTGCTTCATGAGGGTCCAGCATTTACAATAAATGGGGACATGGAATCTTTGAACTATGGACCATTTTCTATCCATTTAATGTGTTTTGTAAAGATGGAAAATGGCTTTTTATGATTCCATATTTTACTGTATGCTACCTCACCAGACCACTAAAAGTTGAATTTAAAACAACCTTGAATTAGTGACTTGTCTAATAAGGTGTTAGTCTAATGATATAAAATTTTACGGAATTTTTAGGTATTGTACTATGCTAAAAATTAAATATTCAATTTCTAATAACGACATTTGTTGGGAGGGATAGCTGCACAGTGAAAGAGATTAGTTCCTTACCCATAAGATGAGAGTAGTGTTTTAAAGTGTGGTTGCGGTTACGACGATTGCGGTCATTGAGTGTGTTGTGATGCGGATTGTGATTATCACAGTATATTTTTTGATTAAAAATATAGTTTTGAATTCAATGTAGCCTAATGCGACCCAAATGCGAATGTGATACAACCACATCATTGTGATTCAGTATTACATCGCAATTATTGTATGATACAGTTGTGACAGTCACCACAACCATAATATTATAGTCACATTACGTGATGTAATCTGCAATTTGATGCACTACATGAGGATACCCTTTGCTATACTAAAATAAATGAGGCCCCTATCATTTGTGGGAAAATGTTTCTCAAACATCACCTTTTTCCTCACATTCTTTATATTATCATGTCTATATGTATGTGTGTAAATCTGTATATGCATCATCATTCTTTTTTTTAATTATACAAGTTGACAACATGAGGGGAAAATATAAGAAATAAATACAATTCTTGAAATTAAAATATTATCATATCCATACTACTTTCTTATACCTAGTTAATAATGCATAACTTGATTGTTACTCATATAGTTTACCCAATGGTTAACAAGTTAATTAATGACTATGTTCATGATCAATGGTTGCATTAACTATCAATTACAAACTTGTATTAACAATATATATATATATATATATATAAATATTGTATAAAATAAGATTAGTAATGTGTACCTCAAAGTTGGAGTGTGATAAACTTGTCTTTTTCCACTACTAACATAATGTTGGTGATGGTGCTCATAAAGATCAGAGTTGTCACTAGGGAGTTGAAGTTTCCTATTCTTGAAGGCTTCAATAGGGACACAAATAATGTCCCTTGTAGGACTTTTAGTCCTAACTTTATGGCGATATATTGGTGTCCCTATATAGAAAATGATTAGTGAAAATAAGAGTCCAGCTGAAGGGATACCATAACCAAGTCCCCATCCAAAATTCTCTTGAATATAAACCAATCCTAATGTAGCAATCAATGCACCTAAGAATGATGTAAACATCCACCAATTGAAGAAAGAAGCCTTAATTGATTTCTCATTTGGGTTCAAATCATCAAATTGGTCAGCACCAAAAGTTGAGATATTGGGTTTTGTTCCACCAGCACCTATTGCCATAGTGTAAAGTGCTGTGTAAAAAAATGCTATTTGGGTGTTTGAGGCTTTGTTGCATATGCCATTGGTGCATGTTGGTTTCAAGCTTTTGAGTGATACAGCTATTGTGAGAAGAGTCATCCCCTATTAACAAAATGCACATAAAAATAAATAATATATATATACGTGTCGATGAATTCAAGGTTTGAGAGAGACAATAATAACTTGATGTGGGGTATATGAATATGAATCATAAATAATTATCATTGTACAATATATGACACTTCAAAATCATATATTTAGGAGTGGAGTGTTCCACGTGTTCAAAAATGCAAATAATAAAATTGTTTCTTCTTTGTATGTAACATAAAATATAGTCCAAACAAGTCTCCACTTCTCGGAAGATAATTAAATTATCTTTGAATGTTTCTTTAGATAGATTTGATTTTTCAGGAAGAAAAGAAAAGATTATCAGTAGGAAAATGAAGATTCAGCACATGAGACTCTTACTTGGTCGAGTTTAGGATGATAGATGTATACAATATGTTTTATTCTTGTAAATGAAGAGTCTGATTTTTGTGAGTAACACATGTTGGAAGAAGCATGTACGTACCCGAAATAAATTAGTTCCTTACCCAAAAGGGTAAAAGATATCCTTGGTAGTACAAAAAACTCAATCTCTTTAAAATTAAAAAGAAAGTATAAAGAATAAAACAAAAATAGTATTAAATTTCATATATTTTGTTTTTATTAATAATTACAAGTAGTTCACATTATTTTTATTAAAAAACACCACAATTCACTATTTTTATACCAATATTTCAAAATAGAATGCAGAATAAGAGGTACATATAATTATAAATAAAAATATAAAATATTTTTTAAAACTAATCATGCCCTAAGATAAGCAAATAACCTTCTTCTATACATGATTATGTATTTACTTCCAATTATTATCTATTCATTATTCAGAAATGAGAAGAAAAAAGCAAAAAAATAATACATTCCATTTCAAAACTTTATATCCAAACATATCCTGAAGTTCATGCATGAAATATAGATCTTAACTTACCAAGACATAAATGAGAGATGAAAGGGTGAAAGTCCAAAAGCGACCTAAGTAAGAATCTGCTATATAAGCTCCAAGAATTGGTGTAATCCATACAGATCCTGACCAATTATTCACATTCCTCACTGATGAAACTGTATCTTCATGAAGTTGTGTTGTAAGATAATTCACTAAGTTTGATGCAACACCATAAAAAGCCATCCTTTCAAATGCTTCATACCCTGAAATATTAATTACCTCTTAAAACAAGTAAACCTATTCTTTAAGCATTACATTGAAGCCTATAAAGGTTTTTAATTTATATTCACTTACCACAACCATAATTTAGAACGACATCGTAATCATAATTGCGGCCATATATTCTGATAAAAAATCATTGTGACTATATATTTTCACAATAGTTCACAATTAAAGATACAGTTTTGGGAGTTTTCGGAACAGTGTTATTGTAACCGTAATTTAGAATGTTGATTTTATTTCATCTTGTTACACTTAAAGGAGTAGAAAAGTTTGTTAGTATTATGCTACAAGCAACTCCATAGAAGTCTACCATTTCTTTGAGAGAAAAAGCATGAATACTTCTATATATGTTGATATAGAGATATATTAAAACTATGTAATTGGTAAGAAGAAGTATTTAAGGAATGAATTGTAGAATATTGTTGGTTCGAGTTTCAACCATAACAAATTTAAAAAAAAAAGTTACAAGATAGTTTGATGATTAGAGAAAATGAGTGGAATGAAGGAGATTGAAAGGTCGAGTCTTACACATAATAAATATTAACATTTGCCAATAAAAAAAGTGAATGAAAAACATACATATAAGTGAAGTTGAAGATGAACTCACCAACAAGAAAAGCACAAGCTTTCCATTTTCCAGTTTTAGACTGAAGTGCAGGTTGGCCACGGAAATCAACAGTGCCATCTTGGGTATAATCTACTTTGGCTTCCATTACAAATAATAATAATATACTATATAGAAATATTATAGAATATATATGAGCTAGATAGCTAGTGATATATTAAAGTATGCAATAAATTCAGAAAGTGGTACCTGCTTCACAAAGCTGTGGTAGTAGCTATATATATATATATATGTATGTATGTATAGGTTAAAAGCTTTTTCAATTTATGTTCAGAATTAAGGCAATGTCTTTCTATGTATATGTCCCCTCAAGTCATTATCGTTAAATTTAATTTTTGGTCCATCATAATGGGTTTCCTCTAGAATTAAAAAATAGAGTATTATTAATGATGTAATTCAATATTTTGTTGAAATAATAGATTACAACTTTTTGTTTAAGATAGCATGACCAACATGGCTGGTGGGGAGTGGCAAGTGAAAGTGAATTGTGCTGTCCTAAACATTATTCGATGTTTACGTCTCAAATTTTGTCTTTTATGTTGTTTTGTGTAAAATCTATGTTTGTGGCTCAGGTCTAATTCCATATTTTTCCTTCTACCAATGTTTTCACCTATATTTAATTTTTTTTTCATATTTAATTATCATTTTAAAATTCCAAAACATTATTTATTATTTCTTTTTCAATCACTACCTCCATTCTTTTTAATTATATTTTAATGTGTGATTCACAAATGAAGAAGTATAATTAATATATCTATTTACATTAAATTACTAATTTACTATCATGTCATTTACCTCTATAGAATAATTATAATCATTGATTAAAATTGTAATTTTATTTTATGTATTTTTTTAACAAAAGGTGTACCAAGCGAATTTCAATAAAAACAATCAGCAACAACCAAGTTTTGGTTTCCTAGGAGTGGTCGAAAAATGATACTCTAATGTTTATTATAAATTATGTTTATTATTTAACATTTATATATAAACCTTAAAATCATGTACACGATCACAAATTTAAGCTTTATATTCTGTTCTGAATTAGAAGCAACATTTTATCACCAAAAAAAAGAAATTATTACACTATAATTCTATTGTGTATCCATCAAAAAAGTTTTTAAAGTTCTCTCATTCCTGCATAAAAAAGTTGTACATGTTGGATAAATAAAACCAATAAATTACATAAAATGCATAAATAGAAAGTCCCTTTGCAAAAGGTTGTTAATTTTTTTCAGAAAATCTATAACCACAACTTGAGGATCACTTGCCCTCTCCCACTTTAATTTGTTTAGCAGGAGACACGTTTCGAAGTTTCCACTCAATATAAAGCTAAGCACAAAGAAGGGTGAGTAGTACCTTATCACCTGCTCATCTTGTATGACCCGAACAACTGGTCCTAATTGATCTCATATATGATCGAGTTTTATCGAATTTAAGGTTGAATTGGGTTGAAGTATTAGACTTGAACAATATTTAAGATTTGATAAGAGATAAGTATAAACTAACTTAACATGTCTCTTATATGATCGAGTTTTTATGTAATATTTAATGTTAGATTAATTTACAATTAAATTCAAATTCAAAAATTAATTCAACCAATTTTAAATGACGGATAAAGAATAAATCTTAACAAATATAACTTAACTTAACCCACACCTCAATAAAAACCTGCAAACAAAAAACACACAAGTTTAAGGTCACGTCCACATTTCCTCGAACTCCGGGAATTAGAGTCCCTACAAGAAAAGGGTACCAACTTGCACCGTCCCATTATAAGGGATTATGTATGAATCTTAGGGTAGGATTTCATACTAATAATGTTTACTATTTAAGGGATAGGATGTATTTTCCCTTGTATTATAAAAAAGTTCATTTGAACCTTAAGTTCATCTGAGAATCTGTTTGCATGTGTTGAAAATTATGGACTCAAAGCATAATTCTAAGTTTGAAGATAATCATATATATATATATATATATGATAAGGAGTTAACTAATAGAAAAAAATCATTTGGTACCAATGAGTCTTTTTTACTATTGGTGTGCATTCTTTTCCTCACACATAAATCTCTACAAAATATAACTAAATAACTTATTATTTGGATAAAAGAAACTAGTTATCTAACTTACAAACAAGTCTTACCTATACCAACAGGCGTTGGTTCAAGTGGTACATGCTTGATTCCTTTAAGTAAGATATCGGGTTCGAGTCTTGTGGATGGAAAAAATGTCCGCTGGGAGAGTTAGCCCCACTTATACATGTGGACGTTCCTGACTCAGACATGATTGCCTCCAATGCGAGGATACATGTAGGAAACAAAAAAAACAAGTCTTACGTATACCAAATCCAAAATATCTTATGGCTGCTTAGAGATTTTTATTTAAGGGTAAAAAGTAGGAATTTTGTTGTGGCATGCAATGTTTCATTTCAAGTAACATTATATGCTTAGAGATAATTCATTTTTTATTAAGTATTAATTGTCAACCCTTTGATGTAATGACTACTTCAAACTAATTTATAATAATAGTAATTATTTTTCGAAATAAATATCAATTTTAATTGGATTATAAGCAGTTTGGATGATGTGACTTAATCTGTTTGGTTTAGTAGATAAGTATGATAATTGGTGGCAAACTTTTTTTAAGGAAAAAAAGTTTAATGAACCACTTATTTCATGAGTAATTGGAAAAACATATTTCATATCTTAGATATCAATTCTTGGAAAATCCAACGATTTAACTTATTGAGTATATGTAAACCATTAAACTTTCCTATAATTGATGGTTAAAGTATGAAGTAAGTTATTTTAACTTTCTCATTAAGTAACTTAATCTCCTCCCTTTTTTTATTAATTGTGAAATGTATTTTTATATTTAGACATGTATCTGCCAAAATGTATTTTTACATATTCAGATAGATAGATAAATTTACCAATAATGTATTGATTTAGTGGTATAAGGTTCTGCTAGATCCTAAGATGACCAATAGATTAATGATTCGATTCATGCATGTGAACAACATTTGTTGGAATGAACAATCATTCACGGTTAGTTTATCTAAAAGGAGGGATAGTATTGGTATGCTAGTACCCAAAAAAGATAGATAGATAAATTTATGTGAGAATATTTTTTTTAGATTCAGACAAGTGTATGTGGAACTTATATTTTATAGTACAAGTGCATGACAAAATGTATTTTTGGATGTATTTTGTCTTAGTGAAATTGTGAGATTTTAAACAACAACAAAAAAATTCCAAAATTAAAAACATGGTTCTAAAAATAAAATTAGAGGAAGCATGAGACTTTTACAAGCCCAAGTGATTCTGAAGCATCAAACCATGAAGCTGGCAATTTATCTTATTTATTTCTTTCCTTTTTCTGTCTGGGCTTTTTGGGTAGGCTGGTTTATTTTCTTTCTTTCAGCTAGGGTGATATGGATCAGGATATGTGTCCGAAATTATATCTTAAACCAATAATAATGAAGGAAAATATTTAAAATAATGAATATTTAATTTTTAAATGATATGATATATTTTTATTGATTTGAGACATAATTTGTAACATACTTTGAGACAACAGTAGATCCTTCTTTTTGGGATGGTTTTTGGTGGGTTTGTTGCATCTGTTTTGTAATCTCAAATGGGAGGGTTTTTTTTTCCATGTTATCTCCTTATCTTAGTTAAATAAATTTATTATCCTTTCAAAATAATAATAATGGTTAAGATTTTTCTAATATTAAATTTTGATTGAATAATGAAAGCAAGTAGTATGAGTAATAATAGAATGGTTGTGCATGCAAAATATTCTAAATGAATAAGCAGATGTAAACATGCTCCAAAAATTGGATAAATTTACATAACTACTTGTTTTAAAATAGGCTAACAGATATGTGAGTGACTCATGAATATTAGTAAATGTTAAAATTTGAACAATATGTTATTTGAATTTGAACAAAACATAGTACATCACAATTGTTTGAGACATTAAATAACATTATGAGCAAATTATTCTAATTTTAACACTTTTTTTAAATATTAAGCCCATCGGCCAAGCCAATAAGAATGTACGTGGGTTTGACAGACAGGTAAATAGAGTAAAAGTGTATGTCATGCCCACTAAAAATTATAGACTCTGCAAATGGGTCAACGAACACGATCCGTTTTATCATTGTCATAATCTCTACTTTTGAACCCTTCTCTTGATTCGAATTTGTCCTTACGATTTTTTTTTTCCAAAGGAAAAAATCTTTAAAATTCCTAAAGCAACCTCCTACAAGATTTCAAAATAAAGGATAAATAGACATGTCATGTGACCAATTATTTTTTGAAAATGTAAATTAAAAATCTAAAAACATAACCTTAAAAAAGGGAAGAATAGAGATAAAATTATGTGGTTGTTTAAAAAAAGGAAAATAAAATAAAAAAGGGCAATAATTACATAAAAACTTTCAATGCAGCATAACCGTATTTTAAAATTTTGACATTAATTACATTAAATTATGTTAAGCTATAAATTATAGCTACAAATTAACATGGTAAATATCCTTAATTCATTATATAAAAGCTACAAATATAATAATTAGTTTATTTTATTTAATTACTAAATTATTTTGTTATTTAAAAAAAAACTATATTTTTACTCAAGAAATCATCTCGGATTCAAGTGAGAATTTACTCAAAGCGGCCCACACTTTAATATCATTTTTTTATTATATGATGATTGAGTCACCAAGTTGAAACAAATAACTTATCCAACTATACAAAGAAACCAAAATTTTATAATTTAGCTCTAGTGCATCAAATAGATTAACCCACCCCTCACTTATTAGGAGTATGATGTGAAGTCTAGTTTACCTTAGTGGTTTTCACTCATTTGGAGTTAAAATGAATTAAAGTTTCCCTTAAAATCTGTTTGTGGGTTGAGTTTTTAGATAATAATAAAGGAAAGAGAAAAATTTGAGAGCAAAAAATATACTTGTAAGATAACTATAAAATTTTTAGTTTATCTCCAAAATCCAACTTGCAAAAAACGTCGGTGATTCTCACTTCACACTTAGCCCATTGTGAAGATTAATTGTCTTGGTTAGCATAGTACACAATTATTTTTAGAGGAAATTGCATCCAATATGGCTGAAGTTTGTTAAATGATATGGATAAAATCTCCTCTACTTTCAAAAATGGCAATGACCTCTCTTATTTAACATTTTGAGTCAATTTCAAATTTATTCAGTTCTCCAATCTTTTGAAGACTAACAAAATTTTGTAGAATGTGTACTAAGGAAAAATAGAGGAGTGAGAGGAAGAAAAAGATCTTGTCATTTTTATAGGCAATTCTTGTTAACTTTAAAGGGGTTTTTTATTTTAAAAAATGTGAGTGTAACACAAAATATGAAAGGTGGTAGGTGTCATCTTATCTTAATAACTTAATTTTCCCTCAATTTTAAGAAATAAATCATTTGGAGGGTTCAATGTTGAATGATATATGATGACACATGACCTTACAAAAATTTGAATATCATATGTTTTAAATTATTTCTAAATAAAATAAATTATAAATTACCAAACCAACATACGTATCATATTCTAGTACTATCCAATATTAGAGAGAATCTAACCCCAATTTTACTATATAATCATACTAAGGTACATGCATACATATAGTTTCTTTTTGCACTACAGTTATCAGAGTTTTTGGTGTGCTATAATATGCACAAAGATATATAGTTGCATTATTAAGAATTTTTGAAAGGTAACTTGTAGAAGATTGATGTCTTAATCAATAAAATTATGTGTAAGCCTTCATGAAAGACAAAGGAAGAAAATATGGTTACACAATAAATATATATATATATATATATGAGAGATGGAAGAATAGTTTTTATATAAAAATTGTGAGAATAATAAATTTGGGCCTTACAATTAATTATGGATGATTAGAGAATTAAAAGTTAGTTATTAATCACATGATAGTCATATACATGTATATTTTAATCTTAACCATTCAATCAAGATCTAATGGTATATATTAAGTGTTCTCATTTCTCATAATAACACATTGTTCTCACGTTAGTAATTCCTTATATATTATATATATATATATATATATATATATATAATATTACATAATTTGTTACTAATTATTGTTTTTATATTGGGAAAGAAAATTTTATTGAATAGAAAGTAACATGGAGAGAGACATAACCTATGAGTTAGGCCAAGGTACCAAAGACCAAAATATTGTGTTAAAACATACCCAGCAGTTCTTGTTACTACTGATTATTATTGTTGATCACTACTTTTGTTCCAGTTCTTGATTGCTTGTGTCACTGTTTGTTCCACAGCTTCTACATCAATACCATCACCTTGTTCTTCATTCTACATATGTCACAACATTATATTTTTTACTCATTATATTGTCATGCATGAAAAACTTCCAATTTTTTTTATGGGCAACCAAAGATAATATTATTATAAATTATAGATGTTAAGGAGAACAAATGGTACTTCATATCACCAAAATTCTAATAAAGGTCTAACAGGAAGTAATGCAAGCCAAACAATTTAAAATCTATTCAACATAAGAATATAAAAAAACCCTCATGCTTTCAAAAGTCTATAAGAATAACTTCCCTAAAGTATGTAATGCCTCAAAATATTTAAGATATATTACATAACCTAACAACTTTTGATTATATATTTTTTTTTGTATGAAAACATATACAACACGTCATATTTAGAGATAAATGCATTTATGTTTTTTGGTGCTATTATTTAGAACTAAATTTTACTAAGAATTGAATGTTTAATATATTGTCAAAATTTTA
>NC_032011.1:21573943-21590270 GCF_001865875.1 Lupinus angustifolius | reverse complement strand
TTTATTATAATGTATATTAACCACATCTCTCACCTTAAACTAAATATTATCATGAACACACAAAAATTATAATATAAAGTACGTCGAATACAACAAATACATTCTAATTATAAAAAAATGAAATATATAAAAATTAAATACATAGTACCATACAATATTGACCGGCGAGCACGAAGTGCCTGTACACACTAGTACTATATAAAGGCAAAACACGTTATAACTTCCACCATGATGTAATTTTTACTTCCTATTTTGCCCTTCACATTATTTAATTTTTACAAAAAATCATATAATCCTAATTAACCACCACCAACATATTAATTAACCACATCTCTCACCTTAAACTAAATATTATCATAAACACACGAAAATTATAATATAAAGTACACCGAATATAACAAATATATTCAATTATAAAAAAATGAAATATGTAGTACCATAAATACTGACCGGCACTGTCCACACTAGTACTATATATAAAGTCAAAACTTGAATTAACTACCACATGGTGTAATTTTACTTTCCTATTTTGCCCTTAACACTTTTTAATTTCTACAAAAAAACTATATAATTATATATAACTACCACTAACATATTAACATTCTCTCCCACCTTAAGTTGAACATTATAATAAAATAAAAATTATAATCATAGTACACCCAATAAACATACAATATAAAATACATTCAATACAAAATAGATATTATAAATCTCCAAAATAAAATATATATAATTTAAATACTTGACATTATAAAATTAGAATATGGGTCGACAGTCACAACTAGTATATATAATATAAATAATGTGCATATATGTCAATCCATATAGATATATGTTTTTTGAAATCATGTAGCCTTAATATTGTGCTTTTGTGAGTGTCCGCATTAACATTATGATCATAATTTTGTTAATATCATCCACATTTTTTTCATAATTTTTCACATATGTAGTAAACATAACGAATAAGGCATTTTTTCATAATTTCTTCTGGCATGATAATTGGTGTGAATTTACTAACTTTTTCACTAGTTTAGGTACTACAGTATATTCCAAGATGGCCATATTACCGATTTCGGTAGATGGGTGGGGGGCAAATGGGAGTGGCATTTAACTTGGAGACGACATCTTTTTACTTGAGAACTTGAGCTAACTAATACTTTTTTGCAGGAACTTAACCATTCGGTGCTCCAGGACAACACATTTGACTCTTGGGAGTGAAGGCATGACAAATCAAAAGAGTACTCGGTCAGATCTGCTTACAAGCTGCTTACTCACCATAATCACCAGCAAATTCTCAACAACCATCATCTTCACCTCCTTTGGAAATCCAAAGCTCCTTTGAAGGTAACTACTTTTGCTTGGAGACTTTTTCAGGATAGACTCCCAACTATAGAAGCACTACTCCGGAGAGGGATTTCTTTAAATCGTGATGGAGGAACTTTATGCACCTTTTGCAATGAGCATCCTGAATCCTCTCACCACCTCTTCTCTACGTACAACCTTACATTCCCAGTTTGGCAACTTATTTACAAATGGTTGGAGATCAACGTTGTTTTTCCTCTTGCTCTGATACACCACTTTACTACTCACATGGACATGGTGAAAGACAATAAATTTTGGAAAGTTTGGAGTGTCATCTGGTTAGCTACAATTTGGGCAATTTGGTTGGCTAGAAATGACCTTATATTTAACTCAATTAAGCCATCTCTTCACCAAATTATGAAATCAGCTAGGGTGAAATCTTGACTTTGGATCAACGGCCAACGAAAGAAAAATTCAGTTCTCTATTCCAACTAGATTACTAGCCTCGAGCTTGTCTAAATATTGCATTGTAATTTTTTGTTTGGTTTTTCTTTCTCTCTTGTAACTCTTAATTTTTTCTAATAAATTTTTTCTTTTACCAATAAAAAACGATAACCGCAATTTAGAACACCAATATACAACTATCTATCAACATGGTTTTGAATGTATGGAAGGAGACACATAATGATATTCTTATTAAGTTGGTAAGTATGAATGTATATATTCTGTATAAGTAATCTTACTTCTCCAATTGCTTGAAATCGAAAAGTATCTGCACAAGAAACTCTAGCATCCACCACATTAAGATTTATCTCTTCAAAAGCCTCCAATATTGAAACAAGTAATCCTGGACAGCTATTTGCTGAAATAACATTAACAAGAAATCCCTTTCCTAGGGTTTCTACTGTTACCTATATATATCAATCCACAAAATGCAACAACAATCAAGGTTTTGGGCTATATATCGATATAAATATGGATGTGAAAAAAATAGTATGTACTAATAGTGTAAAAGTTTTATACATTGTCGATCTATCACCCATCATTCATTTTTTCATCATCACTGACTCTTCAAAAAAGTAATATAAATGAATGGTAGATGACGTATTGAATGTGTATAAATTTTTACACTGACAACTATACGAATATAAACTATGGATATGTACATATTACTGACAAGAAGTTATTAAAGTTTATCAATTAAGAAAGTACCATAGGCAAAGAATTTTGGTCACTTGAAGTTTCTGCTGTGGCCATGTCTTGATTCAGTCTTTCAACTTTTTTCTTCAGTTTTTCTATATACTTTGATGCATCATTTATGATCGAGGTTTTGCTTGACTGCAATCAACCATGAAAGCATAAAAACTATTGGATAATGCACTATATATATACATAAAAGAAGCACTATATAGTTGATATTGCATATATATATATATTTTTTGATTGGCAAAAGAAAATTATATTAATAAAAAATATTACAAAGGAAAAGAATAAAAGTAGGACTATCCATAGAGTAACAAGATATATAAATGATGTATCACATTAAGAAGAATTAGTATCAAATATTTTCCAATGTCTAATGTCAATAATATATTGAATAATGTTCATCATATCATGTTTCAATTTTCTACCCAAAGACAATCTAGATAGGAAAAACAATAGCTGTGGTGGAGAATTAAGTGACTACAATCAAAATCTCATCCCAAACATTCATGCTTTTTCAACAGCATAAGGCTCTTTCTGGATATAGACAAATGTATTGCAGAGAAGAGACCATTATTTCAATTAAGAAAAAGTGAGTATAGTGTTTTAATTTGTGGTTGTAATTATTGTGATTATGGTTGTTGCAATGCAGTTTGCAATTGTGTCAAAATGAAATCTTTTTGTGATTAGAAAATATTTTTGACAGTGCAAATGTGACTCAGCATGGTTGAAATGTTGTTGTATTACATCTCGACGTGACCATATTATTATGTTCAGTATTACACTATAATTGTAAGATCAACATTTGTAAAGGTCAAAACAACCACAATATTACGAACACATAAGCTGATATAGTCTGCAATTTAATAAAATCAAGTGAGTGAAATTAGAAAGAGAAACAACATAAGGGAGGACACTACAGAAATCCAAAGTGAACATTCTTTTAGTATAGGATGATTTCCTTAATGATATTCATAGAGAAAATCCACTGAAAAGAGAGAGATATAAAGAAATTACAGCATGGGAGTTAGTAATAGAACGAAGAAGTTGCAGCTTCTCATGCAGTGCAGTTCTCTTTTGCTCTCTAGAAACCATACTATGCTCTCTTATGCTTTTCTTTTCTCTTATGTTTTTCTTTTGCTATCAACTTTGCAGAGAGAGGAAGAGCTCTTAAATCCATATAATCTTGTACTTTCTTCCCACAGGATTGTGTCCATTTCTTCACAAAGATACTACATAGATTCTCAATTATCTTACCAAAATACCCTTTTCTTAGATGGTAAATTATTTGTATGGTATGAACAGTGACAGACCTAGAAATTTTAGGTGGAGAGAGAATGAGACATGGATAATTTAGAAGTACAAATAATTAAATAGCATGAGTGAGATTTTTTTATAAGCAAAATAATCCCCAAAACCTATCTATATATAGAGAGAGAGAGAGGAAATAACATAAGTGTGAATAACATAGAATTACAAAATATATAAGTAGAATTAATGAATAACAATCTTTCATTTTATCTTGTATTTTTTCTTCTAAACACATTGTAATCCTTATTCAAGTTCAATAAAATTTTACCTTTTGCCTATAAAAAAATAACAAACATCATGATAAAGTATAAAATTCAAAATGTATAATTCAAAATGTATCATCATGATACATTATAAAGTAATGTATAGAATTGGTATAAGTAAAGTTGGATCGATGATGATGCATCTAGACTAATCATTCATACCACCTAATATATTTTGATTATAATTTTTATATACCGTGAGTTATTGTATCGTCCACCATTTATTTACATAACATTTTTTAAAAAGTTAATAATAATTAAACATGAATAACGTATCATGTAATGACAGTATATATATAAAACTCATGTACACTTCCGGCTTCTAGATTTTTTCTAATATATTTTTTCATATGGAAAAGTGGTGCACTAGAAAATGTATTTCTCTTATATTATTTCAAAGAAGACAATATAAGAGTTATGTAAGAGTAGTCACGTGCAATCAACATTGTTGTTTTGGTATATATATTTTTAGAGTTTATCCTCTTTTGTAGAATTTCTTTCTTGGTTAACAATTGATTTACATAATGTGGGTGGAATTTAAATGTCACTAGCATGATATGACTCGGTCATTTAGAAATCATATTCAACTTTCAAACACCATTAATTTCACATGTGTAATTTGTAGGATTTACTATAGAGAGAAAAAATATACCCACTCACAATGTCAGAGTTTTTTACACTATTATTGTATCATTCATCATTCATATTTAATAATCAATAACTTTTAAATATAAGTAATACAAGTGAATTATACATAAATTTTGACACTGACAATATATAGATATTACACTTTTTATTATAATGTATATTTCTAATATTGATGTAGACCAAAAAGGTGAAAATATCATAATTGAGTTGTGAGTTTAAGGGAATGGGAGAAGAGGAATTGTGAGCTCGTGATATAGTGAAATTGGGCATTGAAAGAAGTGAAGGAGAAAGCAATAAAAGAATGTTTAGTTTTGATTAGGGAATGCAGGATGGGGATCTGTTGTCCCCAACTATATCCCCAACCACGTCTCCTGCCAATCACAATAAAGTAAAACTGATAAAGTTATGAATATTTAATTTTTAACTGACGTGACATAACATGATTGGTCTGGGACAGGATTTGGGACAGAGTTTGGGACAACAGATCCTTATCTAGGAATGCATCCAAACACTTCTCACGGGGGCATTTTTAGGGTTATCCTCACACTCTTTCTTCTCTCACCAAACCATCAAATTTTGTCCCTTCTCTATCTCTCTCTACACATGCATTCCTATAGCTATCTTCTCATTGTATGAGACACTTCAACTTAGTTTCATTTTACCTTTTGTTCCTTCTTATCTAAGTGAGTGGTCATGAACCAACTTCATCACGTAATATACAGCTTCATACTAACTATTGAGATTTTATATTGTCGGCTGTGAATGATTGCGACCAATATGCTCGATGTGATTACAATTGTGGTTATAATATGAATACATAAACATAAAGTTGTAACTTTAATCAAGGTCGTAATAATTGTGGTTATAATATTATTGTCGGCCGTAAATGATTTGAGTTTCATTCATAACAAATTTAAAAAAAAACAAGTTATAAGTTGACTTGATAGTTATGGAAAATGAATGAAGTAAAAAAGGTTAAGTGTTCAAATCTCGTACATAAAATATTAATATGCTAATATTTAGCGATAAAAAAACCAAGTAATAGTGGTTCACCATGGCTAATGTCACTCTAAGAGGAGCAAGTACAATTAAAAGTTGAGGAAGTCAATTTTTTATATTTTTATATTTTGAAATTGAAATTGAAATTGAAATGGTATGGTTTTTATGCTAGCTAGCTAGACACCATGCATGCAGTTCCAATAAACAGATCAGCTTCCATTAGCTAGAAACATTGTTGATTGTGATAATTAATTATGTATTTTTTTTAAATATAATTGTAATTATAGGATACTCACCTTAAGATATGTTGTTCTATATGTAATTTAGTGTGTGGTAGATTAATTAACTAATGCTGAAATGACTGCACTCAAATAGTTATATTTTTGGCTAGCTGAACACAAAAACCATCATTAATTTATCATGTATTATCTATACATGGCTTCTAAAATAGTTAACTATTTTTTACTGAATGTGCATGTCTTTTTTATACACAAATAATTGATTAAATTAAAAAGTATTAGATGTATATAAGAAATAATACCGAAAGTAGTTGAATAAAATCATATAAGTGCAACTAATGACTATACTACGCCACCAGAATTCATATTTAACAACGGCTTTCTAATGATACAGTGTTTTCTAATACAACGCTATTAAATACAATACGAAAGATAATTAATAGCACTCTTGTAAACAAATACTGTTAAATTTGATAGGTGTTGATATAACTTTAACATTACTTTCTTCAAGGAGTGTTGCTGTATGTTTGTCTAAGATATTCAACATCATTTTTTTAAGCAAGCATTATTAATTTGAATCTATTTAACAGCGTATGCTTAAATAAGTGTTGTTAAAGTTGACATATCAACATCGTTCATTCATTACATTGAGCGTTGTTAAAAGTTATACGTTTAAAAAACGGTTGTATTAGTTATTACTTAATATGTATTAATTTTATTTAAAAGATATAACTCAAGTAAATATTACACGAAAATAATCCAAATTGATAACAGAAACTCATATGCTAGTTTTTCATATATAACATAATTTGATTATACATATACAAAAAATGCAAATTGGTTATTACTTCATAGAATATTCTAAATCACCAACCAATATTATTAAATAAAATATTAAGATATATGATTTGACACAACAAAAACTCATATTTGGTAAGTAAATTATGTTATTTGTCATTTTATTATCAATATTGAACAAAATATGATAACTAAATAATTTTAAAGAATTTTGATATTTAACAACATTTTTTAAGCAAGTGTTGTTGATTTGAATCTATTAAACAACACTTAAATAAGTGTTGTTACAGGTGACATATCAACAACACTCATTACAAGAAGCGCGGTTAAAAGTCACACATTTAATAGCGCTATGAGCGCGGTTAAAAGTCACATATTCAAAAGTGATTGTTTTAATGAGTGCGAATCTTTGCAGATTTAAAAACAAAACCCCACACACAATAATATAATTATTATTCAGTATTCTATTTTTCTTACTCTTCTTCTCCTCATAGTTTCTCCCTTCAAGCAAGTTATTAGCTTTTGGTTTCTATTTTCGAGTAAAAGGTGAATCGTTATTTTATTTTACCTTAATTATTTTTCTTTAATGCACTTTTCTTGCTAGCATTTACATCTACGTTAACTGCTTATTTTATAATATAGAAAATGTCAAGGTTGAAGCTAGGTGGAGTTGTTGGTGATTTACCAAACTTGCAATTTCTGTATGTATTACTTGTATTTGACTATTATTTTTTCATCCACATTTTCTATGTAAATTAAATTTTTATTTGATTCTTATTATGTTAAATCTAAACTATGTCTTTTTGTCTTCTTATTTCTTCAGTTAAGGGATACAAAAAATTCATAGATTTTTCCTTTACATCTTCATCGCCTTCGTCCCTTACATTACTGCATATAATCTTCTGGATTAATGAATTTGAACTAAAGGAGATCAGTTCATGCAGTGGTTTATGAATTGAGATTTTAGAATGATGTTTATATTGTCAAATATCTGGTAAATGTGATGGAATTTGACATGCTTGTTACATGTTTGATATAATGTTTGAGAGGGATTTTGCCTTATTTAAAAGTAGACATTTAACCGCGTTTGCTTCAGTAAACGCGGTTAAATGTTTATTTTCTACAGCACTTCAAAAGCGTCGTTGAATATAACCCTATATTCTACTGCGCTTACATAGACAACGCCTAATAAGCACTGTTGAATGACAATTTTAAATGTCGTTGTTTTGCTATTGTGGCGTAATGTTAGTGTAGAATTAGTATGACACTAAACATTCACATGTGTTACAATCTCATTTAAAGTGTGAAATTACAACTTTTTTCGTTTTTTTCCTTGAATCCTTAGCCATTATTTCACCTTCGTAGTCTCCAGATTTTGTTGGATAGCCATCTTGGTAGTGTTGAAAATGGTCTTGTTCCTTGCAAGCCAGATTGACCATATAGTAGATAGTCAAATGATGTTCTAGAACTTCCGACATTTTTTGTTGATTGGTAGGCCTTTGTACATTATGAAATGTCTTCATGTATTTTGGGTAGAGCAATTTAAAAAATTAAGCCAATTATAGATCTTCTGTTAAAGTAGATATGTGAACATGCACGATAAGAATAGGGGTTCAAAAGTATCTAGTTCCTCATTGCAAAGCCTGCAGATAGTCCGTGTTTATAATTGTGTAATTTCTCTCTTAACAAAGCTTCTGATGTTGGTAATCTCTCTTGAAATAGTCTTTGTGCGAGTATAGTAACTTTCAAGGGGGTTTTAGACTGCCAAAAGAGTTTGAAAGTATTGCATTCCTCCTCCTAATTGTTCATTTGTCTAAGAAGAACTATTATGCATATTTAACGGAGTATTGACCAAATTGTTCATAAAGTCATTCTCAATGATCCTCTCTATCTCTCCTTAATGTAATATGTTGTAAAACATGCATAAGATTATCAATTAGTTCAAATTTTCAAACAAAAGGGTGTCTTCTCCAAGTTAAGGACCATCTACAAACTCCATTTGACCAACTTCCTAAGTCACATACACGTGTGTCCCTTCCCACACTTAAGTTGTAAAGCCTCTTATACCCAACTTCAAGATTTACAGAGTCTAACCACTTATTGTGCTACAATCTAGTGTTCTTCCCACCTTCTTGATATTGCCCCAAAACCAGGTGATGTACTGGAGGGTCTATGAATCTAATCTACACAAGTATCTAATCCATAATGTGTTAGGTACAACCATGTGATATAGTAAAAGCCATGTATCATGACACTTATTTCATTACGGAATAAATGAAGAAAGTCATAGACGGTGCAGGTCTACACATAGGTCGGTAGAAAAACTGTATCGAAGATTTAATTCGTAGTGTTTTCACATTACAAAAGCTCTATATAAATAGAGGTACTCTTCTTCAGTTGAAGCAATATAGAGAACGCAGAAGCCACAAGTTAGAGCTTCTGGTAGTGAGTAAAAATAGAAAGTGTAAGTAAATCCCGATTAATTTTAGGTTTCATCTCTATTATTTAATGATATTATTGTTGTAGTATTTGAATAGGAGGGGTCTGACTAGAAAATACTATATTTGTAACTCTTGTGTAAGAAAAATATAGAAATAATATTGTAATTATCTTGCATATAGTAGAATATTTTTTGGAGATTGTCTCATGGTTTTTCCCTTTGCTTTTAAGGGTTTTCCACGTTAAAATTTGGTGTTTCTTTTTCTTTACTTTGCGCACATTTATTTCTGTTGTATTGAATTTGTAGATTTATTTCTATTAGGGGTGACAATTTGATAGATTTGGATTTGTATCAAAATGGATGGAGGGAAAACTATCCATCAATCCATATAAGTCCATTACATTACATTTTTAAACTATCCAATCCCCATATCCAATGGATTTCAATCCATTCATTCTATCCATGTATCAATTTTAATGGATTGGATGGATGTATATCCAATCCATTTTTTTAATTTGAACTAAACATTTTTAATAAAGCATTATTTGAAGAAAAAAATCTTTTAAAAATTATTATTTAATAAATCATTTTAAAAGAACATTTTTAAAAAGTGTTTTTTAAAATTAAAAAAATGTCTCAAACCCCTAGCTTAATGCTCTATTGCAGTGCTATTAATACCGTAACAGTCATCAAACTGGTTAAGGTACTAGTATAGTGATATAGTGGTTCAATCGGTGGTTCACTAATTAAATCGTATACTGGCGAAATTAGCTATACATATTTAATATATTAACATTAATGTTGAAAATCAATAAAAAACCAAATTTTTTTATTTTCATTAAAAAATAATTTTAAATATAAATCGGCGGGTATGACTACTTTTGGCTGATTTTAATCGGTATGATTGCATGACCGATATAATTATTGTATTGTACCTGTATTGAGACTGGTTCACCGGTTTACTTGTTGAACCGGCCAACACGAACTGGTTTTACAACACTGCTCTATTATTTCTCAGATTCTTGTAAGTGTGACACATTTTATATCTTATATCCTTGCTATATGACCAAAAATATTAAGTGTAGCATATTTTTATATAATGCTCTATGGCTGTGTCATTATATATTAAGTGTATCCAAAATCGTTGTAAAAAAAACATTTATGTTTCTAATAAATCTTGCTGTGTAATAGGGTGGAGTGATATAATATTTGGCCCTTCACTTCTAGGGTACAATAAAGAGTTAATAGAGTTGTTGTTTCCTACAAAAGGTGAGAGAGATTTTTTATATTAATATTAAATTAATTGGAAACAAATCATAAAATAATCTCTTGGTGATAATATAAAAGATTTTATGAATATTTAAATATTTAAGGTTTATAATTTGCTTGGGTGTATAGCAAAGTTGAGTTGTTGCTTATTTGGAAGAAAAAATTTTGTTTTTATTTTTTTGGATGGATTGGGTATCCATCCAAATGGATATACTTATGAATATTCATTGGATATAATGGATTAATTTGAACTATCCATTGAATTATATTCATTTAAATTCATTAATTCTAACGGATGGATTTGGATGATTTTAATTTGGATGGAGTTAGATAAATTTTAAATTATGAATAATTTTGTCACCTCTAATTTCTATCAAATCTATTTTAAAACTCATTACTATATTACAAAATCATTTAATTTAAACTATGAATCTCGATAAGTGTTACCAACATGATAATCTTTTCTTCAAATGGATAAGTGAGTTACTCCCAAATTGATGTAGTTTGTGTCTCCCATAATGATTTTTCAAAAATATGGTAGCAAAAATATGGTCATGCATGCGATTGCAGAACCATCCAAAATATATACATAAAACATAAATAATCAATCATTTTTCAAAGTGGTCCTTAGTCAAACAAACTCGACCAGGATTGCTGTAAAATTAAAAACAAAAACAAATAAATTATAGCTCCATTAAAAAACAATTATCATGGTTGGTAATGAAAGTGAAACCAACAACACAATACAATTAACAGAAATGATGAACAAAAATGAAATAGTAAATATATAATAGAATAAAAAAATATGAAGAGATGCACATCATGAAGCAAAAATGCTTTGGTAAATGAAGAGTTAACATCAATCAGTGTTATTTTGGTCATAAAAATAAACAAATGTTTTAATAGGTAATAACTGAAAAGTCATATATAATAGGTAATTGTGCATATTTTAAAATGATGATGAGTTATTATTGATGATATTAATTTATGTAAAAGTCATATATAGTAGTGTTATTATTATTCATTAATTCATTAATTAAGCAAAGGATAGGAAATGTCAAATATGTATGGATTGACTTTGATCATGTATGGTAGGGTGTATGGTAGAAAGTATAGCCTTTTAGGAGGGAATTTTTTTGCTGAGAGCTTGACACTTGACATAAATAAACCTTATTTTCTTATATAGTTATAGATTACAAAAGAGTGGCGATATAGTTTAAATAAAATGGTGGATTGGAAGATTAGGAGAATATATAACCGATACTATCATATTTACATATTTAATTAACTAACTTAATCATGTAACAAATTCCTTAACACATTTACCTTAAAAAATTAGTTTACTACGTTTTTTATGGGCAATTTACTACGTTGTTTAAACTTTAAAGAACAATCTTATTTATGCCTTTTTCGCTTGCTTACAAGTTAAGGCTTCACTTTGTTGAATAATAAAAGAACATTCTTAACTAGTTGATAGAAATTGAAGTGAAGAATGAAGGAAAAGGTGGGGAAACCGACATATATGATTCCACATATTATGTGTTTGCTTCCATAAAATCTAACTTTATCATTTTCACTTTTATTATATACAAAATATGGAAACAACGTGGGATTTCAGATTAAGTAATTATTTCCCACGTCTATATCTTTTTTTAAAAGAAAAAGTTAATCTATTAAGATTAAAAAGAAGCTTGAGTTTTTTGGGATGTATATATAATAAATTACATATTATAAATTAATATGGTCGTAGTAAAATTTACGTATGCTAAAATGTAAAATCAAATAAACTTGACTATGAGCGGTAAATAATATATGCAGTATGTTCAATAGAGATATATAATTAATTAAATATAAAATAGTGGTAATAAAATTTGAATATTTGATAATTACGCTAATACAATTATCATCATAAATTTTGAATATTTGATAATTACACCAATATAATTACCATCTTTTCCATTTAATTTTTTAAGCATTAAATAAAATTAAAAATCAATTGCGAAAAATTAATTTTTTTCTAGATGATTGCCTAAAAGTTTTCCCTTTATACATTGGTATATATATAAATCAATGGCAAAAAGTAAAAATCTTTCTGATAACTGCCTGCAAGTTTTTCTTAATTAAATTTAATATTATAAATAAATAATTTCATAAATAAAATTTATATATTCTAAAATTTTAAAAAAAAATCTTATTATACATGATAATTATACATTTATTTTAAAGAGATAATATGATGTAAGTTGAAAATATAAGTATATAACTTATTAGAAATAATATGAATAATTAAATCTAAGTTTTTTAATAAGAAAACATTATTTTTCTTCTTTTGTCTAAAAGGAGAGGGTGAGACAACGCACTTTCAAAATTTTAAATTCGAACTTAATCTTAGGATAACAAAAGTTATTAGATAGTGAACTTCAAATATATAATAATTTACTTCAATTTTATTAACACAAGAGTCATAACTTGATGTTCCATCAATCTTTTTGAAGTGTCATAACTATTAACTTGTATATATGGATTAGAATATTGAATACCCTTGTACGAATTGTTTTGATAAATCTAAAAAGACATAGATTTAGAGGTGTAACTTGTTGTTGTTTCAATTATTGTCACCATTCAACAATGACAACATCACGTACCAAACTATATATTCACATGTGTACCCATTAATCATCACAACAAAACAATATCTACATAACACATATCCTGCCCCTACCTTGTCCCTTACGTTCCTTAAAATATATGTTGCTTTGTACTCTCTAGGGTACTCTTAGATTCCATTAATGCTATTCATGTCGTCAAAGTTTCCTTGTCATACTCAATTTTCCCCCTCAAACTCGACCATAATGTTTTCTTTAGACCCTTACATTATAATACATATAAACTATGGTGTAAGATATTGCTAAATCCTCAGAAAGATTAAAAGGTGAAGGGTTCGATTTCTGTAAGCGACCTTGTTGGAAGTGACAATCACACACCTGATCTCGAAAGAGATTAATTCTTTATCTATAGAGTGGGAACACATTGGTAATATAAAAAATATATCAATGCTTATTTTTATGTAGGTTTGTTGTATTCATATCATGTTTGAATTTGTAGTTGTGCCTCTATATTTGATTTTTTAAAATTATTAACGCTTTCTCTTAGCTATAATTCATGAATTAACTGACACAATTAGGGTTGGCTTATTTCGAAAAAATGTTTTATGTATTATTTTTTATTAACAATAATTGCAAAAATACCATCTTGTTTTCAATATGCTTTGTATTTTCAAGTATTTACATAGGAAACAATGAAAACAATAATTTATTGTTTTTGGCATTGTCGGTATAAATATTTGAAATGAAAACAAAAACAAATGATTATTTTTTGCAATTGTCAGAAAATTGAAAATGGAATCAACCATTTCCCCAAAGCAAACATACATGATCCTTATATCCTTAAGATAACTCAAATAAGGTTCAGAAGAGATTATTTATTAGATTAAGATTATTTTGATACACTTCGTTATAATTTATCAATAATTAATAGTTTTTATTTATTCACTTTAGAAATAATTTCAATTTAAAATATCAAAATTCAACATAAAAATCTACAAGGACAAGATTTAAACATCTTAATAAACTTGTAAGAGAGTAGAATAGTATATGCACTGAAATAGATATCAAGAACTTTTTTCCCAAAGCAGTTTAAAATTTAACTTTAGCTGTCCACTTCTTTTTTAATTTTTGGAAATTTTCTTATAAAAAAGACATGTATGAGGAGATTTATTTCCTTCCCAATAAGATGAAGGATAAACATATTATAAAATAAAATAAAAAATATATGTACTAACAATATATGAGTTTTATATATTATTATTATATCATTTATCATCATTGACTATTACAAAGTTTAAATTAGTTACTTTTTTTACCCTAGTCTAGCTACATATATACACCACGTAAAATCAATGGCACATGATTGAAAAATTGTCAGTATTGAAGGACATTTGAATGACCTTGACTGAGTTATTATCCATACATTTTGGTGGTATCATGAAATGTGGCAAAAATACAAAACTATACAGGTAAGACTTTGTCAACATATAAAATTTTATTGTAGCAACCTTAAGCACTGTATGTCAGTGAAAATAATATTCCTTAGCTTTGGCTCAGCAATCAGTAATTGAATATATAAATTTGCCGACAATTAAATAAGACAAAAAATGTAAGTGGAAGTGTATGAATTTTATGCAAAATTATTATATCATTGTTAAGTCTTCAAAAAAAAAAATATAAATGAATATAAATAATGTATTGTATGTATATAAATATATAGATATTACACTAAATAATCATCCTTGGAATTAGAAGAAACAATATCATTAATTAACTGTTATAGGAGTTATCCTTAGGGTTAGCCCAGTTACTTAAATTCTGTAAAGCAGGAAGATTAAATTTAAATTTATGATAGTGATGAGCTCTATTCTTCCCCTTAAAAAAATTGTGTACAAAATTAAATTATTACATGAAATAAATATATTGTCGATTTCTTTGAGAGGTCCTTTATGCCAATTTTGCAACGAATATCATGAATCTTCTCCATATTTTTTCTCTTCCCGTGATTTTTCTTATTCTGACAACTTATTTACTAATAGTTGGATATCAGCATCACTATGCTACCTCTTGATCCCATATATCATTTTACTACTTATAGGCATATCACATCTCACAAATATTGTTCAAAATTTTGGAGTGTCATAAGATTAGCTATAATTTGGGCTATATGACTATTTAAAAATTATCTTATTTTTAACTTACCAAGCATTCAATTCAGCAAATTCTGGAATTCACAAGGATCTTGACTTTGGATTAATGGACAGAAGAGCATTAACTTAATAAATAATTTGAACTGGGTAGCTAACCCTGAACATGTTTCAACATCGATTTGTAATTGATTATTATTTTTGTATTCTTCTTATGAAATATTTGTGATTCTTATTTATATTTAATAAACTTTTACCATTTTGCCTACCCAAAAAAAAATATTGTCCGAAAGAAAATGATGGTCTCCCTTGACCTATTTGCAATATTTTCCTTATGCTTATTAATGGAGCTTAATGGCTCATTTTAGTTGTGGTGAGAAATAGTGTCCTACTTGGAGGACTTGTTAGTTGCAATAAATTTGGAAACTAAGAAGATTCTTTTTTGGATTTGATTGTTTTTTTTGGTATAACTAGAGTCATGCATCTGTAATATATTACATTATACCGAATATTAGAGGAACACTATTATTGAGAAAAACTTATATACAATATTAGTAAATAATTTGATGATGGATCAATAATGGTATATAGGTGAGTTATACCTTACAATACATATTTCTGATTTGTTATTCTTTTTTGTACTATAAAGGATAGCACATTATCCAATAAATAATAAACTAATATCTTCCGAAATATGTGACTACCCATTTTAACCAGTGTTACTCCCAGGAATCGAACTCTTGACATTTTTAATATACATTATTTATATAATGTATACAACCAAATTAAAAGGTATAGAATAAGAAAAAGGTCCAATTATGATGAGAACTATATATATTGCTCACTTCAGAAACTTTTTAGTTTCTTTAATCGACAAAATTAATTTTATTAACGAAGTATTCAGGGTATGAAGAATTTCCAAGAGGTTATTGATTGTTGGGTTTAATACAAGTATAAGAAGAAGCCTAATTATTATTTTTTGAAGAGGATAAGATATATTTGATGGGATAACAACATCTACAACATAAAAATGAATCTATGGTTGCAGATCCTCACATGTTGAAACACTGGCATTATATATACCTTGTTCAAAGACATAATA
>NC_032011.1:21418311-21573843 GCF_001865875.1 Lupinus angustifolius | reverse complement strand
TATATCAAATATATGCATAATGCAAATTAAGGATTTATCTTATGTCAGCTATTTTTTTTCTTGTCGCAAAATATGTTGTGTTTGTAATATTGTATAGCAAAATATACTAGGATTCATGTGATTTGCTAGCTAGCAAAACTCACGTGAGTTTCACTTTGGAAAAGTACATTCACATGCAAATATCAAATGGAAACAAAATATAATTAAAGTAAAAAGTTAAGGATGTGTGCTTTTGTAGTATATGGACAGAAACAAATGTGTTTGCATTGGTGACAATTCAAGATTCTAATAACAAAGATAATATAAATTGCAAACCCAACAAATTGGGTTGAATGTGTATATGCATGTACAAAATAGGAACAAATATGAAGTAATAAGCTGTGTTTTAAATTTCACTTCATTACCTACGGACGTTGGTTCAAGTGGTACATGTTGAATTCCCTTTAAGCAAAGTCTCGGATTCGAGTTTTGTGGATGAAAAATGTCTGCTGACAGAGTTAGTCTCATGTACCTGTAGATGTTCCCAACTCAGACAGAATTATTTCCAGTGCGAGAATACATGTCGGAAACCAAAAAAAATTCACTTCATTGCTGCTGGATTATAGTAGTTTTGTGAATCTCCACAAAAGAATAATCATGAAAAATAATGTGGTTGCATTGGGTACGTTTTTTCATAATTGTAATAAATGTAACGTAACTATAATTTTAAAACACTCGTAATTAAAAAGTAGAATAATACTCAAATTAATTAAGCTAGATGTGGTAATTCAAATAATTTTAATGAAAAATACCTTGTCTGATTCAAAACCCTTTTCTTCATTTAAACATGTGAAAAGATAAAGTCTTTTCTATAACTATGTGAAATTTATTAGACTCTCTTATGTATCAAGAAAAGCACTCACTCTCTTTGTTTCTTTATTTTTTTTTTAATAAACAAGTCATTCTCCCTTTCTACTCTAATACATTTTCTAACTTCTATCTCTACCTTTTCATAAAAGGAGAATATCAGGTTCATATCCTTGCCTTTTGAGTGAGATTACATGCATTGATATTTATATCATTTTTATTTAAAATAAGATTATATTTTTGCCCCTAAAAACAAAGAAAAAAGCCACTTCTTTCTCCATTGAGAGGAGTCACACTCTTACCTTCTTATACATAAAAATATAATTATAGAATTACCCCTTATATCTACATGCATTATAAATTTACGATTTGTTGATCTAAGCTTGATCCTTTGATCAAGAGAGAGTTAACTATGTAATTATTAATTATATATAATAAAGTATAGTCTTTGCACTTTGGACAATGGATAACTATACTAACTTGTTCTCTATCTGGTATAATATTATTGTCTATAAGTATCAACTTTGATATTTATTTAATATTAGACAACACCTTTGTTCTCTTCTATATCATTCATTGCCTACAAAGGCTAATCTATAGACCTGTGAGCATAATATCAAACATCAAGCTTTTATAAGATTAATAATAATGTATAGCTACTAGTAGGGATGAAAATTTGTATTCATAATGGGGATCTCCATGAGAACTATTAGAATTCTAGTTGTCTAAGATATGGGTAAAAGAAGTGGAATGTTTAAACTGAATGGAGTTTATTTTACTTTAGCATTTTTTTATGGATGATAATAGTAGGTTTTAAACATTGTAGCATGTAATATATCAGTTCTGACATGTGACATCTTAGACCATGTGATCTCGGAGACAAATAGTCATTATTCCCGTGAGTCGTTACCATTAAGCTACAGTAGCTTAATAGTAGCAAAATAGTGACGATTTGTCCCTGAGGTCAAGAGTTCAAGTCGCAGAAGACTCCCCTTTGTGAGAAATAAAATAATGCAGGGGATATTTAAGCTGTAGGTGGCACGCTCAGTATCGTTGATAAAGGCTCCAAGCTCTTAAACATTTCTT
This sequence comes from Lupinus angustifolius, assembly GCF_001865875.1. Classification (NCBI taxonomy): domain Eukaryota; kingdom Viridiplantae; phylum Streptophyta; class Magnoliopsida; order Fabales; family Fabaceae; genus Lupinus; species Lupinus angustifolius. Next base: position 21,571,911 of record NC_032011.1, on the reverse strand, counting down.
TGGTTGATTGAGAATCTCAATCAACATTGTTCTATCCTTTCTTAAAGTCTTCATCATCATCCAAGACATCAAGTATCTCTTTTCTTTTAAAATTATCCAACATATAGAATAGTGATTTTGAAAATCAAGCAATACAAGGATGGTTTCTTGGATTATAATAAAGCTTTCCATATAAATTGCACAAAGTGCCATATACGTTGATAATGCCCACGATTTATGGAAAGACTTGAAGGATTGATTCTCTAAAGGAGATTAGTTTAATATCTCTAATCTCATTATGCCAGAATTCACATTTAACAATGCACATCTAATAACACCAATTTGTAAAATGATGTTAAATGATAGGCAGGATGAAATCAACAACGTTAGGTGAAGTAAACATTGTAAAATATGATAAGCGAATATACATTCAATAATGCTTACTTTATTAAGCATTGTAGAATGTATGAATCGCAAATTCGACAACACTATGAAGAACTAAAAAGAGTTAGAATATGCTATTTGCTTCTTGAAGGTTTGAGTGATCAATACTAAACAACAAGATCTTAGATTTTTTTGATGGAATCTTTGCCTTCAATAAATAAGGTTTTCTCCCATATGGCCCTAGCTGGGAGACAGCATAATGGAAGTAAATTCATTGAATCAAATATGTTGTTCAATGCCAATGAACAAGATCAATCATCCATATTTGTACTAGTTAGAGGAAGCTTAAATAATAGATGAAAAGAAAGATTCATTGGCAGAGGTAATTATGGAGTTTCAAGAGCAATTCAACAAGAATTTCCACCTACAATGGAAGGGAAATGCACACTATTGGATATTGGAGCCTCTAACAATGCAAGTCTCATCCTTTATAATTTTGCTATTTTTTATCCATTAAGCTTATTACTATAAAGCTTCCAAATAGATCAACTATTATTACTGGTCATTAAGGGAAAGTGATCTTATCTAACAAACTTATCCTTCATAGTGTCATGCTTGTCCCAAACTTTAGGTATAATCTCATTTCTTGTCACAAGCTTATTACATCTCTTAATTTCAGATTAATTTTTGATAGTTTCAATTGTCTTATTCACGATATGCCTACTTTGAAGATGATTGGAAATGATAAGGTTTCCAATGAACTTTATACTCTCAATACCATGCCTCAATTAAAAAATTATAATGTTCACAATGTTAATCTTTTAACTGCTAAAATACCTAGCATATATTTCTTTGATTTGTGGCATTTTAATCTGGCTACCCTTCTCATTTGGTTTTACAAAATATATGCAAACTTTAGGCTAGGCCACCATTCACTAGGTGTAGGAGAGGTGTACTGAGCGCATCTATTCGTCTAGCTCAACTCTTACCTAGCTAAGCTGTGCTTGACACATCTTTTTCACTTAGCGCAATTGCGTTTGGTACATCTCATGTGTTGGGCATAGGTAAACTGAAAATGGCCTTAAATTGATTTGGGCCTAGTGATATCAATCCTTGCTCAGTTTTGCTCATTGAAACTCGATTCATAAGATTATGTGATAATTTATCAAACTGATAAACATAAATTGCATATAGTTAGTATTTAGAATCAAAAGGTGTTAAATTAGCTTTATAAATTAATGTAATTTTGACACCTAAAAAGTATATGGTGAGAATTGAGGAAAATGAGATAGGAATGACATTATTAGAAATTTTCAAAATACAAGGGGCTCATAATTTTAAAATGTTTATAATTTGACTCTCGTAATAATTAGAGGTGGAAATGAGTCGATTTGGAATGAAATCGACATGTTAAGGATTGATTCAAGTTGAGCTTCACACATACTATTTTTTGTTCAAGATTGACTTAATTAAATCATGAACCACTTTAACAAGCTCAAATTTATAGTATTTATTAGGTCAAATAATAATCATTGATATATATATATATATAGAAAGAAAGTGACTCACGCGAGAACAATGCGATATTGTGAGAAATTAATATGGATCATTAGGTCTTATTTGAATAATCAAGTTTAAAAGATAAATGTACATAACTATCATGTGACCAATAACTAATTTTTAATCATAATCATCCATGATTGGTTGAAAGACCCAAAATCATTATTCTCACAGTTCTTATATGAGAAATGTTGTCACTTGAGTCGCTCCATATATATATATAATAATTAAAAAAGTATTTTTAAAATAGAGTGAAAATTTATGCATTGTCATTGTAAAGATTTATGCACAGTTGGTATATCATTTACCATTTATTTGCATGAATTTTTTTAAGAGAAAATGATGATTAAACATAAATAATTAGTAATACAATGATATTACATAAAACACATATATTGTTAGTATATACATTTTTTCTCAATATCTTTATATTACTTACATAGTTATATATATATATATATATATATCAAAGTGGAAGAGGTTATGTATAAGCTTTAACTGGTTTAAACAGTCGAACCGTCTGATCGGACCGGATGATTTAATATATAATTAATATTTTTTTATTAGGAATATATAATTATATATAAAATTAATTTTTTTTTATAATTATATTGAAATAACATCTCTAAAAAAAATTCGGACAGAGTTAAACAAAAAAAGATTAAAGTAGTGTTCCATTTTTTTAATTTTAAGTAAATCGTCCGGGTTATTTCAGTTTAATCGGGTTTAACATAGTCAGACTAAAATTTTCCTGGTTCAAAGCGGTCTAACTTTCATTCGATTAAGACTATAAATCATAGTTGTTTTCAAGTTCGTTCAATGGTCAAACTGGTCGAATCGTCTGGTACAGCCTGGTTCTCACAACACTGATATGTATACTTATGTATTTGTTTATATATAACTCAAGCAGTTTCAATAATCTAATAAGTCATATAACCTTTGTTTATTTAGAAACAAAGTTGAATTTTGAATGAATTTGGAGTTATACCTACAGATTTTCCAAAATAACCGAACCGAGCCCAAGAATAGCCCGAGCCCAAGAATAGCCCGAGCCCAAGAATAGCCCAAGCCCAATAATAAATAGCCCAAGCCCATAACTAATCAGAAACAGCGAAACAAACAAACACCAAACACGTGTTTCTTCAAAGAAGAAAAGGAAAACCAAAAATTGAAAATTCTCAAACCCTTTTTTTCATTTTCCTTATTCCTTCAATTTTTCACTTTTGGACTTTGTCGTCAACAAAGTCTTTATTCTAATCATCATAATTTCCTTCTTCTTATTTTTGCTTCGAAATTATTATTAATCTATGAAAAATTGATTTGTTCATTAATCGATTTTAACAATTATGGCTGATCAATTAGCGAAAGCTGAAGAGTTCGAGAAAAAAGCTGAGAAAAAGTTAACCGGTTGGGGATTGTTTAGTTCCAAATATGAAGATGCTTCTGATCTCTTCGATAAAGCTGCAAATTCCTTCAAGCTCGCTAAATCATGTTTATTACTTCTCTTTGTTGATTTTTTTTATTTCTTATTGTTTATTTGATATTTCGATTTAGAAATTATTGTTGCCTGTGATTTTAGATAGAAGTGATTATCCATTTGAAATGATGAATCGTGGTTTGATTTTTTTTCCTGTTAAGTTGAAGTATGATCTTAATCCGATTTTAGAGCGAATAAGTTTAACTAACGTGATTTTCATTGATCGATTAATTTGTTGCAAACAAATTAGAATCACAGAATTTGTGACGTTGTGGAATTTGTTAACGTTTTGGATTTTTTTATTAGGAGGAGGAATTTATTAAGCATCTTATGGAATATCCGCAATCAATATCTTAAATAACAGTTTTGGCACCAGTTTCGAAAACCTTGAAGTTTTGGAAATTTGTGGGCATTTCCTTCGATGTGGCCACAATTGCGGACGGGATATAGTCTTGGCTACTCCAAAAATCTTGACATATCGGTGTCTATAGTAGTCGTAGACTCAGATTTAAAAACTACTTGTCAGGTCATCTTATGTGCCTATAAGAAACTAAGTGGGTGCATGAAAAGGCAGGGGAATATTGTAGATGACAGCCTGTGCATTGGGTCGTCATTTTTAACATCTATGGCTGCTAACCTTCACTTTGACAAGTGATTAGTATATTTTGTTAAATGTGTTTAACTTTAGAATTGATGACGAAACAGTTCTGTGTGTTGTTCTTGATTTGATCTTTGTGGCATTTTAGGGGACAAAGCGGGATCAACATACATCAAGTTAGCTAATTGTCATTTGAAGGTAACCGGATTGAATTTTTGGCACGTGATCAATCCCCATGGTGCTGTATCTCTTGTGTTCTTTATTTGCTTTTTAAGCCTGTAATGACAATGTTGTCTTCTGCTTGTAGTTGGAAAGCAAGCATGAAGCTGCACAAGCTTATGTTGACGCTGCACATAGCTACAAAAAGACTAATATAACTGGTATGTGATGTTGAAATGTGGTTACTGTTACATAGATTTCTTTTATGGTTGGCAATGCAGTCTCTTCATTTGAACCTGCTACTGTGTTGAAATCCTGTTCAAAAGAAACTTCGCGCCATGGAATAAAAATAATCAATATTATTGAATTGATCCATCCACTTCAAGAGAACACAACATGTGCTGTCAATTCTTAATCATTTTGTGTTTTATCTTCTTTTTTGGGTTTCCAATATGTTCTCTTAACATTGCTCTTTCCCTCATGCAGCATGGTAAATTCGTTTTAGCCTCAGTGTTTCTTTATACTTGTTTTAATAAAAATAATGCAAACAATTATGGCCTTTGTGGATAATTAAGTGATATGAGAACTCTGTGGTATCCCATTCCTTAAGTTTTCCATGTATATAAGTCAAATACTTGGCTTCACATGTATTGCAGATGAGCTCTAGGTAGGGGTTCATACTATCATTTCATCGATTTTTTTAAGTCAGAAATGAAATTAGTTTTTGCATCTATGGAGGTTTAAGTCACCTACGTTTGAGTTCCATCTTTTATGACTGTCTGTATGTCATATTTTGATTTGTTATTTGCTCACTAGTTACGTTACAGAGCTAAGCTGTAGTAAGTTATAAAGCAGTCTAGCTTGTGATAAATTGCATTAGTATGAACTATGAAGACAATAGCATTTTTAATGTTAAACTTATTTTTTCTCTTTGAATACAGAATCTGTATCTTGCTTAGACCATGCTGTTAATCTTCTCTGTGATATTGGAAGACTCTCCATGGCTGCTAGGTATCTTAAGGTATATTGCTTTAGATTTTTATTTCAGTATGATCTTTTAAATTAATGGCTTGGAATGCATATTTGGTTATCTATGGTATACATTATACTTTTGGAGAACTGGAGGTATTCTCTTATGTGTGATTGAATACATTGTAGCTAATGAGGTTGACGAATCACCGTGAACATTTCATAACTAGGTTTTACTAATATACGCGCAGGAAATTGCTGAGTTGTACGAGTCTGAACAAAATATTGAGCAAGCTGTTGTTTACTATGAAAGGTCAGCTGATTTTTATCAAAATGAAGAAGTGTCAACATCTGCAAACCAGTGCAAGCAAAAAGTTGCTCAATTTGCTGCTCAGCTAGAACAGTAAGATCTTATACTTCTTTATCTCTTATCAGTCTTATAATGTTGGCCCGGATGACATTTCTTCAACATGGTTTCTTTGTGTTTAGTAATATATTCTGGGATTTCCCGCTCTTATTTCCCTCTCAGATTTACATTTGCTGGGGTCACTGTAGGTTGTTTCCTTAAAAGAGTTTATTAAATGATATATATAATCATGATGAATGTCTAGTGTTTTTTTTTCTAAAATCCATATCATGTTGAATAGTCAACTTGTCTAGATGGTGTTAATAAAAATAGTCCCTTGCTGCATTTGGTCTCAGTTATATGTTAATTTATGTTATGTGCTCTAGTTAGAGCAGGCACTGCTACAATATAAAGAAATCAAATTTGAATTTTAAAATAGGATGATCTTATCAAGACCATCTTTTTATGATAAATTGATTTTTGTCTGTTTCTATTTTATGATAACTATTCAGATATCAGAAATCAATTGAGATTTATGAAGAGATAGCTCGCCAATCTCTCAACAACAATTTGCTGAAATACGGAGTCAAAGGACATCTTCTGAATGCTGGCATTTGCCAACTCTGTAAGGGGGATGTCATTGCTATCACCAACGCATTAGAGAGATACCAGGTCTAAGATTTCAACCATTTACATCTTGAGACTGGATATCTTACTCCCTGCTTAATTCTTTGGATATGTATTTTTTGCAGGAATTGGATCCAACGTTTTCGGGAACACGTGAATATAAATTTTTGGCGGTGGGTCACTGGTTTTGGAATTTCATTATTAGTTTTTAATGAACAAGTCAAATGGAACAGAATGTCTTTTTAAATAGCCACCTCTATCATTTTGTTTTGTTGCCTCTTGGTATTTATTATGTCATTACTCAAATATTTGCTGGATGAAATACCGACATTTTTTTTGTTTGGGGTGGTGGTGTTTAGGATATTGCTGCTGCACTTGATGAAGAAGATATTGGAAATTTTACTGATGTTGTCAAGGAGTTTGATAGCATGACCCCTCTGGTAAGCTTGAAAAATTGTAAAGTAGCACAACTTTTAGTTGGTATTTAACAAAAAGCTATGTATTTAAATTTAAATTATTAATTTATTATGGGTCTTGCTAGGTACTAGTTAAGGAATGAAAGGTAGAAAGTCAAAAAAACTTTCCATCATTTGATTCCTTAGCTAGTTTTATGTGCCATATATCATTGCTTCTGCAACAGGGGATGTTGTGGTCATAGTTCTGTACCCAAGTCATACTTGTTGGGATGAGATAAGATCTGTTTGTGACTTAAAAGTCTGGACTTGTTCTGATTATTTTTCTCTTTATATTCCCGAATGGTTCCGTTTGCGAGTTTAGTTTTAGAAGGTGATGAAGAGAAAGGGAAGGCTCCAGAGCCATAAAATATATTTGTTAGATGACTTTGAAGTCTGAATCCTTCTTTTTCCTTCTAAAATCAAACTCACAAACAGACCCTAAGTAGCTATAACTATAAGTGTCAGTAGCTTATCAATATCTTTTGTTTGCATATGAAGGATTCTTGGAAGACTACCCTACTTTTGAGGGTGAAAGAAAAGCTGAAAGCCAAAGAACTTGAGGAGGATGATCTTACTTAAATTGCACCATACCTTAGTCTTCTGTTGGATTGAACTTCATGTTTGATGATTTACTTTGTACTATGTGTGTCCGTTCCGTTGTTCGTCATAGGTATCTACTTATATACTGTACCTGCATTGGTTTCAAACTTTCAGTTGAATTGGAGAGATGAATTTTTGAAGAGGTTTTTTGCTTGAGTCTGGTGTATACAGTTTTATTGGATTTACATATCACTGTCACTGCATCTTTACTAATGATGTGTATTATGTATGTCTACTTAAGGAGCTTGTTTGGATGGATAACTAATTTTCATTAGATGATAAGTGCTTTTTTAATCATCCAAATCTTATGAACATAGATTCTTTGATTTTCAAAAAATAAATAGACTTGATGCAATGGGAAAGCTATTGCTTAGTGACCATTAAGCTATAAGTTCAAAACTTACAAATAATATATCTGTTTGTGAGGGTGAGACTGTGTATAACTACTTTATAGCAACAACGATGATCTTATCATGCAAATGATAACAACTATACACATAGAAAAGGTATAGTATCAAGTGTTCCAAGTACCAACTGCACATACTAAAAAGTCCAACTTTATATGTGAATAATTTTTTTATGGATTTTTCACACTTTCGTTACTTATTGAACACACCTTCAGATTCTTATATGTTATTGATATAAACATTTAATATACAATAATAATATAAGAGCTCTTTACATCATTCATAATTTTAATGATCTTTAACTCTTGTATATAATTAATATAAATAAATAAGGAATGATACAATTGACAATATAAAAATATTAAAGTCTTGATAAATGTTCTGAAATCCAAGCTTGATAACAAACAAGAAGATATTCCATATAGGGTTCAGTTGGTTAAATTGTCTTACCGGAACGGATAATGTCATAGAGTAGCTTTTCTTCATTTTTGAGGTGGGAAAACAAGAAGATTTTGAGATTGGAGTAGCTTTTCTTCATTTTTGTATTTTAAGTTAATTATCTACTTAGCTTCAAGATCCAAAATTGTCGTATTTAGTTAAGAGAACAAATTAAAAGCTCTTTACATGTAATAATTGGACGTTTAATAATTGGACGTTGAAGAAACAATGTTTCTTTTTTTACTCTGTGAGTCCTAAAAGTACGATGAACCATTGTTGTTTTCCCACCTCTTTCCATTGCATGTCTTTCTCTTTCTTCTAATCAAATTTAGCAATATTATCTACACACATCAATCTTCACTTCACATGCATTTAACACCTTCTTCAACTTTACTCTCTTAACAACATGTATGTTATGTTATGTTTTAACTCACTTTACATTAACTCCTTCATCTATACCGTTTTTTCAGCTTTTATTCTTTCATAAATATGACTTCATGTTGTATTATTCTTTGGTATATAATTCTGTATGTATGTTTCATCATGTAGCAGTGAGATTATGCATGGTTTGTTGTGGTTATATGATGTATTTTTGTAACCATTAAAGGGTCCAAAGTATGATGGTACCCACTATATGTTTCTATAGACATTTGCAAAAGTTTGTTTTTTTTTCTGAAATTGTGACCTTTCTGAGTTCCTATCATATGACAAATGACAACCTCAACTTTGATGTTTTTATAACTGTTCTGTGATGTTAAGTTGTTGGTATTAGGTTTTTCAATTTTGGGTAGCTTCTAATCTAATTTCTACTTTTTAAATTGTTGATTTTGATCATTAGTAAGTTCATAATAATTTATCTACTATGTTATTTTTTTGGTACTACCAAGGGTACCCTTTACCTCTTGGGTAACGAACTAATCTTTTTCGGGGTTCGTGTCTGCCCTTCCCAACAAATGTTTGCTCCCAGGAATCTAACCCTTGATCTTTTGGTCATCCTGAGAATCTAGGAGGGCCTTATACCACTATTGCTACATAGTCTAAGAATTCAATTCTCTTTAGTGATTTTTTATTTGATTAGGTACCATTCATTCTTCTTATAAATTCATTGGAATCTTAGTTCATTTTTTGTTATGTCTTTGCAGTAATTGTTCTGTGGCTATACCATTGTGATATGGTTCTGATTTTGATTGAGAAAGATTAGAGTTTTGTATCAGAATGGTTTCGGTTGATAACCGGATTGGAAACCTCGAAGATGAAATCGAGGAATCTAATGGAAGTGAAGTAAATGAGTTTGCTTCTGTTCATATTTCAACTTCCAGGAAAACATCTACGAGCGGTGAAAATCCTCAGACGAAATTTCGCGGCTCATCGAATTCTCTTCCTAATAGGATCAACCTGATTAAGTTTGATTCACCATCCGCCAATTTCAAGCGGATTGCTACTGAGAAAGACAAGATTTCACAATCCGTGCCTTCTCCTAGTCCTCAGCCGCATTGCCTAAAAGCAAGCTTCAGTAGCATGTTTGATGAGAAACTTGATTGGGGTAAAGTGAAGAAGATGGGCATGGAATGGATTAGAAACCCAATCAACATTGCCCTTTTTGCATGGATCGTTTGTGTTGGTGTTTCGGGCGCGATTCTGTTCCTTGTCATGACAGGGATGCTGAATTCTGTGCTACCGATAAAATCTGTTAGGAACACATGGTTTGAAGTAAACAACCAAATACTCAATGCATTGTTTACACTTATGTGTTTGTACCAACATCCAAAAAGGTTCCATCACCTTGTTCTTCTGTGTAGATGGAGACCAAGTGACATTTCTACGCTCCGAAAGTTATACTGCAAGAACGGTACTTATAAGCCGCACGAGTGGGCACACATGATGGTAGTGGTTATGCTTCTTCATCTGAATTGTTTTTCTCAATATGCACTTTGCGGTTTAAACTTGGGATATAAAAGATCGGATAGGCCTGCTGTAGGAGTTGGAATATGTATATCTATCTCGATTGCTTCGCCTGCAGTTGCTGGTTTATACACCATTCTTTGCCCACTTGGAAAGGACTACGATTCCGAGATGGACGAGGAAGCACAGGTTCAAATTACTTCAGCTCAAAGGCAAGAGCTGAGACAGAAACCATTTGAGAAGAAATATTCATTTGCAACCAAAGATCGACGAAGGGTTATCGAAAATAGACCAAAGTGGAGTGGTGGAATACTTGACATTTGGGAAGATATTTCTTTGGCATATCTCTCACTTTTCTGCAGCTTTTGTGTCTTTGGGTGGAATATGGAGAGACTCGGCTTCGGAAACATGTATGTTCATATTGCAACTTTCATGTTGTTCTGTATGGCTCCTTTCTGGATATTTATATTGGCTGCTGTTAATATCGATGACGACGATGTTAGACAGCCTCTAATAGCTGTTGGAGTTATTCTTTGTTTTTTCGGTTTGCTTTATGGCGGCTTTTGGCGGATCCTAATGAGAAAGAGGTTTAATTTGCCTGCCTATGATTTCTGTTTTGGTAAACCTTCAGTCTCTGATTGCACACTTTGGCTGTGTTGTTGCTGGTGCTCCCTTGCTCAAGAAGCACGGACCGGGGATCACTACGATCTCGTAGAAGAAAAGGTATGCAGGAAAGACTTTAATTCTACTGACCAACCGTCGATTCGACCTTTGGCTCGGGAAGATGTTGTGTCAACCAAATCCGGCACAAGTCCGGCTATTCCACTATCTACCTTAAAAGAAGAACAATCTCAAAGTGATGAAAATGGAATAATGACTCCACCTATTCCATCATTAATACAAAGAGAAGCTCCTTAGTCCCCTAATGGAAAAAGTGTAAAGGAATCTTTTGTGGTTGCTAGTTAATAGAATATTCCCTTGAGTTTTTACAGCATCTGAATCTGATGAACAAAAGTTGCAATGACTAGAACAATAGTTTTTGTCTTGAGAGCTTTCTAATGTTTTTTCTCTAAAAATTTCAGGATATGGGAATGTAAGGATCCATTTACGAGTTGAGTTTTGGAGGGGAACGAACAGAAAATGAAGGCTTCAGAGCCATGAATCACACTAGTAAGATGACTCTGAAGCCTTCCGTTTTCATTTCTTCCCCTCTTAAACCCAACTCACAAACAGACTCTAAACTGTCAAATTTCACTGCATCTAAACAAAGAAATCAGTACAAGAAATCTCAAATCACACTTGTGTCACATTATTTGAGTAGTTGTTTGTTAGAACACTATATATTTTGTTTCAATCTTAAGAAAAAACCCTCAAATCTCAATGCATTCTTTATTGAAGAAAATCATTTGAAATTCATGTAAAACCATAGACATGAAATGATATTAGAGAGAATTTTACATTCTTAACTGGTTTTCCTTCTTCTTATAATATATAATATTATGGGTTGTACTTGTCGATATTTTTTTTTTGGTTTCCATAGGTATTCTCGTACTGAAGGCAATTCTGTCCGAGCTGGGAACATCCACAGGTATGTGGGGCTAACTCTCCCAACGAGCATTTTTCCATCCACAATACTCAAACCGGGCTCTTACTTAAGGAGAATCAAACATGTATCACTTGAACCAACGCCCGTGGGTTTGTACCCATGGATATGCAACAATGTGTAAATAAAGAAAAACTAATGTATATGGAAATATAATAGCATTCTAGTTTGATGCACTTGCATAAAGAGAATAAACTATAAAGCATTTCAAATATATAATACATGAATGCATTCGGTAGAGGTTCAAATTCTGGATGGGCGTGATGCGGCCGCAATATTTGGGTTGTGGTGACCGCCATAATCACATCACATGCAATTGTGGATTGATATTGAATCACAATGATATTATCACATTGAATTGTAATGTGACCGTATTTGGGTAGCATTAGGCCGCAACACAACCACATAGGACTGCATCAGACCACATCATTTTGAAAAATATTTTTTTACTCACAAAATAATTCACACCGCAGCTATTGTAATGCATATCATAACGGCCACAATCACAGTATTCATAACTACAACCACAATCACGACTGTAACTGCAATTAAACACTGAGTTGAAGTCAAAACATCGTAATGAAAAGGAAAAAGGAAATGAAATAACATTATTATAATACATTGTTCAAAAGTAGAGTCAATCAAACTAAGGACACTATATAGGATCATTGAATAAAGAGTGTGGATGGGAAATAGCATACATATTGCAACATAAATATAACATTTAATATGCATATATTGACAGCGTAAGAGTTTTTTATATTGTCACTAAATAGTATACATATTGCAATATAAATATAACATTTAATATGCATACATTGACAGCGTAAGAGTTTTTTATATTGTCAATAAATCATTCACTGTTGATTTATTAACCACTCTTGACTCTCATACAAAATAATATAAGTCAATGGTAAATAATATGATAACAGTGTAAAAAACTTTATACTGCCAATGTATAAATTTTAAGCTTTATAAATATTAGAGAGAAGTGGGGGAAAACATAACATAAAGAGAAGAAAAGAGAGAAAGGTGTTGGGTACCTCAATTTAATTTCTCATAATTCCTCATTTGAATAGTTTAATCAATATAATCATTGTTTTTGTCTTCCACTTGTAATGTACATGAACAACATCACAACCTAATTAAGTGATGATTGGGTTGTAAGTTTATTAGTTTGGAATGTCTTAACCCCTCAACATTATAATTTAGGGAAAGATGCAAGATATATAAGAGTTAGGGGTCTAATAAATTTAGCCACCATAAATCGTGTTAAGCGTTTTAAATTGTAGTTATATTGCTTTTGCCAAAAAAAAAACTAGAAAATGTGATTGCGATTCCATTGAGTAGATTCTCAAAATAGCAATTGCAATGATATCTATTTATTGCTAAAAAAAACTTAAATCTATTTATTAAGTTGCTTCAGAAGAATCATATGCATCTTGGACAATTATTTTTATTATAAATATATCAACTTGGGCAACAACTATAAACATGACATACCATACTTCTAAATTCATAATATTTATAAGATAAATAGTGTCTATTCACTGTTAGAAATAAATGTACTAATGAGAAAATTGGATTAGTTCCATAAAAGATGACAGAATCATACTTTAGATTGTTTGGACTTTAGAGCATAAAGGAGACTAGTAGAAACCCTCATAAGAAGGATCGAAATTACGTTCAAGTTTTTGAAGGATGGAAATTCGATTAAGTCCAATTGTCCAACCACTCTAATCTCCTTACCAAGAGTTCTTATTATTGTTGTGCCAAATAAATCTAAATCTCATTAACATATAATTAACTTAATATTGATGTGATGACTCATATTGATTGAGAATAACATTATATTAAAAAATAATATCTTTGGGAATTATATTATGAGATAAAAATGATAGTTGATATAATAACTATGTATACATATTTATATTAACAATGCATATATATTGAATTCTAATATTATTAATGCTATTATTTTTTAATCTAGAGGGTGAGATTTAGAGTAAAAAAATACATGTTCGCGTAAATCTCGATATTTTTTGAGATATAATGAAAGTGTACAAATCAGATTTTTTTATACCTATATAAACTACTTCTAATTTATACCTATATTATACTGACTATCTTAGAGGGGGAAGTGTAATCTTATAAACAAAAAAGTCGATGAGTGTAATTAAGCTACACTCTAAAAAGTATAGTGTAATTTATTCTTAATTAATTGTATATTAGGCTAATAGCTATAATAAATGGAGGATTTGTAAATGCAGATAAAATTTGATTATGAATTCATTATTATCTTTTGTTTATTTAAGCAATATTTTCTTAAAATTATTTCTGCATTTTGCAATGAAGCAAAATGAATTTTTTTATAATTTACTAAGTTTTTTCTTCCCTTTTGTATTATGTGTCACCCATCATCTTGGAATGATAACGAGATAAATTTTGACAATTGACATATATTATGTTATTAAGTACGACAATGATTATTTCTTAAACCTTAATGGATAAATTAAAATTTAACGACCAAATAACAAATTATTTTTGTCTTTATTACTTCACCAACTCACTCACTCACCACAAGGTCCAACAAAAAGTCCAAAGAATTAAATTCTTATATAAACATTTTCAAAAGGTATTTATCCAACAAAATAACTAATGTTTGAGTAATAAGATAAGCTCAAATTACATTAACATTCCTAAAGTTTAGCTTAACTACACTCATACCAACTAAAGCCTCTTTTTACATAAAAGATTATGTTTACTTTTACCTCCACAATATTGATAGTTAGTATAATGTATATATAAAATTAGGAATTACATATGGAGTGTAATACTTATATATGCATTACTGGTTATAAAAATTTATAATCAATCGTTATATAATATACCATTCATTTATATTACAATTAATAATAATTAAAATTAATGATTGACAACAGTGCAAAATCTCTTATATTTAGATACATATTTTTCTCAGTTGCAAAAAAAGATATAATCATTATTGTTTCATTAGTTACAAAAAAAAAATAATCATTATTGTTTGACTAAAACTAAATTTTGAGGGGTTAGTACAAGTTCCTCTACTCCTTTGGTTACTTAATTACTATTTACTATTTGTTATTTGTTTTCTAATCTTAAATAGAATAGAGGTGTAATATCAATGTGTAAAGATATACACATTCATTATATAATAATTGATTGTTGATTTGAATAACTTTTTTAAATAATTAATAATAAATAGATATGAATATTAAATAATGTATTGATATTTTTTTTAAACAAGATAAGGTAGATAAAATAATATGATATCTTATTAATGGAGCATATCTACTATATCACAAAGTGTGTCATTTCAGGTGGCATTGCTTGTGATTGATTATAAAAATAAAAATTGTATTTAAGTTAAAAAAAGTAATGATTAAGTATTTTTCTGATCAATGGCACTATAAGAACGTAGTGTCAATCTTTTGTGCTTATTTATAAATTGAGCAAAACAGTGAATATTCATTCATTCCCCACAGTTTCAAAAACCAGTTTTTCTTATTCTTCCTCTTCATTCTCTGAAATCAGAACCCTAACTCTCTTCAAATCATGGATTCAAATCCTCACCCTCCTTCCGATACTCCTCCAAACACCAACGGTAACGGCACCACCGCCACCGAGACGTGCCACGTCACCGATAACCCGATCCAATCCGATACCGCCGGCAACACTCGCAGCGGCGCCGATAAGGATCAATCCGGCGGCGAGGGAGAGACCACAAGCAAGCGCCGCCGCCGCAAATCCCGGTGGGACCCTCCGCCTGAGTCCAACAACTCTGACAGCGAATCGGCCGGTACCGGAACAACGACGAAGAAGAGGAAATCGCGTTGGGCGGATGATGAACCGAAACCGGTGATCCAGCTTCCTGGATTCATGGTAGGTATCGAATTCGATCCCGAAATTCAAGCATTGAATAGTAGGCTTTTAGAAATTAGTAGAATGTTGCAATCAGGTTTACCTTTAGATGATAGACCCGAAGGTGCTCGATCACCTTCGCCCGAACCGGTTTATGATAACATGGGAATTAGAATTAATACTAGAGAGTTTCGAGCTCGCGAGAGATTGCAAAAAGAGAAGCAAGAAGTTATATCTCAGATTATAAAGAAAAACCCTGCGTTTAAACCGCCTGCGGATTATAGGCCGCCTAAGGTTCAGAAGAAGCTTTATATACCGATGAAAGAGTACCCTGGTTATAATTTCATTGGGCTGATTATTGGTCCGAGAGGTAACACACAGAAGAGGATGGAGAAAGAAACTGGTGCGAAAATTGTGATCCGTGGGAAAGGGTCGGTGAAAGAAGGTAGATTGCAGCAGAAGAGGGATTTGAAACATGATCCTTCTGAGAATGAGGATTTGCATGTTTTAGTGGAGGCGGACACACAGGAAGCGGTAGATGCTGCTGCTGGTATGGTGGAGAAGCTATTGCATCCTGTGGATGAGGTGCTGAATGAGCATAAGAGGCAACAACTTAGGGAACTTGCAGCGTTGAATGGGACAATTAGGGATGAGGAGTTTTGCCGGTTGTGTGGTGAGCCTGGTCATCGCCAGTATGCATGTCCTACGAGGACTTCAACGTTTAAGAGTGAAGTTGTGTGTAAGCATTGTGGGGATGGTGGTCATCCAACTATAGATTGTCCTGTGAAGGGTGGTACCGGGAAAAAGATGGATGATGAGTATCAGAACTTCCTTGCAGAGTTGGGAGGTTCAGTTCCTGAATCTGCATTAAAACAAACTAGTACTTTGGCAATTGGTTCAGGCAGTTCTGGAACCAATCCTCCTTGGGCTTCAAAATATTCTGGCTCTGCTGGTGATGCACCACAAGCTGGATTTGGGGCTAGTGCAGTTAAAAAGGAAATTGATGATACAAATTTGTACATTGGGTATTTGCCACCCACCCTTGAAGATGATGGTCTAATCCAATTATTTCAACAATTCGGTGAGATTGTCATGGCAAAAGTTATCAAGGATCGAGTTACAGGTTTCAGTAAAGGATACGGGTTTGTGAAGTATGCTGATGTTCAAATGGCAAACAATGCAATTTCGGCTATGAATGGCTATCGTCTTGATGGTCGGGCCATAGCAGTGAGAGTTGCTGGTATAATTCCTCAGCCTGTTGTACCTCCTGGCCCACCTGCATCTGCTGTCCCTACTTATCCTATTCAAAGCCAGCCGCTTGGTGCCTACCCATCCCAACAATATGCTGGTGGTGGTCCCCTTGGGAGTGCTATCCCCGGGAGTTATGGTGGTGCTGCAGTTCCATGGGGACCCCCTGTTCCTCCTCCATACACTCCTTATGCTCCACCTCCACCTGGGTCAACCATGTATCCTCCTTTCCAAGGTCAACCTATGCCTCCTTATGGTGTTCAATATCCTCCTATCCAGACAGGACCCCCTGGTACCCAATCACAGCCTGCAATTTCTAGTGAAGTGCAGCAGAGTTACCCTCCTGGAGTGCAATCTGACAGTAGCACCTCTACTCACTCTGTACCAGCCAATATATATGGGAACTCGACACCTTCAATGCCACCAGCAGCTCTGCCTACGTATCCTGCTTCTTATGGTTATCCACCCTACTACAGTGTAGTTCCTCCACCCCTGGTTCCTGTCTCGACTTCAGATCAATCCCCCAGCATTGTGAATGTGCCTTGGGCCAGTAATCCTCCGGTTCCCCCTCCTACTGCATCTAAAGATCAACTCCAAGGCATTGGAAATGTGCCTTGGGCTGCTAATCCACCAGGGCCTCCTCTTGCTGCATTAGCTGAAAAGACATCATCATATGGTGCAGATTCAGAGTATGAGAAGTTCATGGCAGAGATGAAATGATCTACTTTCATTTGAAGTCATGCTTAAAGTTCAGAAAAGTGAGTTTTTCATCTTTATTTATTTTATGCCTTGCATACATATGCATGCTATATTTGGATATAAAAAAATGATGATTTGCTTCCACATCTGACATAAAGCATTGTTTGATTTAATAACAAGACATAGTCCTTTTAGAATTGCTGACATCACAATTTCTTTGATTACAAGAGATAGGTTCATGAAAAAGTTACTTATTAGTTATTACCCATGCATATTAATACCAAATTACGAGTTTTTTCAGTTGATGAGCAGTCTTTGAAAACCACGAGTTATTTCTGATTTTGGTCTAGTTGGAAACAGGTGGGCCTAAGACTTTTCTGGATTTTAGTTGGTCCTAATGAAGTAATGTTATTAAGATTAACTTTTGGTGTGCTTATGTTCATAGTTGCGTACTGTTGCCTTTACTTGCAGGTTGGGATTTTCATCAGGAATTGATTGTTGTTTTTTTCTTATTTATGTTGTGTTCATTAGCACATCTTTAAATTGCATGTAAAATAGAAATAACAACAATTGTTTTGCATCATTTGCATTTTACCCTGTCAGACTTTAGAAAGTATGATTAACTCCTCAAAGTTTGACAATGGATCTTAAAATCCCTCATATGTAAACCCTTTCCAAATATTTGACGTAGTTACGCCAGCCTTTTAAAACTCAAAATCTCATTTCAACACTTAAAAAATTCCATTCTGCAAACCTCTATCATGGCCACTTTTATTTCTCAGATCCGTTAGATTTTATCGAGTTTCAACATTCCTCCATAATTCCATTCTGAACTGCACACACACACACATATATATACATATATATTTATACATATATGCATACATACATACACACGCACATATATATATATATATATATATATATATATATATATATGTATATATATTGTGAACGCCTAATTTCGTCTAGGGTAATTTTTAAATTTTTGAATAGTTGTGAGCCTGTGTACAATTAGACACATTCCCAGGACTAAATAACAATTATTCTAACCTATACTCCAACCCTAGCCCTAATTCTAAAGGGCTACATAAATCCCTCTTGGCACTAACCCTACACACACATAAAACAGGCAGCAGTCAGAAAGAAATATACAGTGAGCTTCTAATACCTTTCTCCTCTTTACCTCTATCAGCAACTATTCTCATATTCCCTTTCAAAACCATGACCAGCATAAGGAGTCATCATCTCCTCCTCTATTTCCAGCAACCAGCACTTTGTGCTCCTTTTTTCGTTACTGTATCTCTCTCTCTTTTTTGCTATTGGATAATCCTTTCTTTTTTGGCTTTTTTGTGGGTAGGTTAGTTTTAATTGGGGCTTTGTATAACTCCTTAGAATTAGGGTATAGGTTAGAGTAATGGCTATTTGGTCCTGGGAATGTGTCTAATTGTACACAGACCCACAACTATTCAAAATTACCCCCGGATGAAATTAGGTGTTCACACACACGTATATAGTTCTTTTTCAATTCTAAGAATGGTGATTATAAGAGTACTAACTTGGGACTACATAAGCTGGTCTCTCACCTATAATGTGTAGGAAGTGACTACAAATGTGCTCAATGCATGTACTGCGTACAACTGGAAAACCTTCATCCCTCCTTCATACATGAACTCCTTATCCTTCTTATTATATTTTGTAATAGGAACAATAGCCTTATATGAAATCCACAATCACAGCTCTTTGAAGCATAGGGTAGTGTCTTCAATTTCTTTGCAGCAAGGTCCCTTGCTCTGTGACAAATATAATCCTTCTGCCTTCAGCTCGGTTGGGGGTGTTTCTCCCGATGGCTGATGGATTATGTTGAAATCAAGCTGGTAGGTCTCTTTCCAAATCGTTTTAATTGGTGACACTCACCCAGGAAATCATAGTAACTATTTAAATAGCATTGAAGAGTCAAGAGTGAGGATTTTAAGATCTTTCGATATACATTGAGAGGTCAGCTAAACCTTCTTAAACGTATGGGAGTAAAATGTGCACGAGATACAGTTTAAGAGGGTTATTTATGTTTTAGCCATAAATTTAAGGTTTCACTCTTAAATCTTAATTCAGTTTTGGGTATCTTTTTTCTTTAACATGTTTTTCTATTAGCTTGGTATTTGTTTTGTTGGAGTTTGTTTTTCTGCAAATGGAGAGCAAGGTTGGCTTCAAAAGCTTCTCTACCAATTCTATGACCCCCAAAAGAACATTATTTTATGTATATTGCTACTTATTCCCTTTTCTATGTATAACTTCCTTACACTTGTTTTCCACCTGGTTTTATGTATATTTGAAGAGCCCTTGCAGAAGAAAGGGCAAACTGGTAAGACTCGCGTATACTTTGTTATTGGATTTATTTGACATCCAACTCATGGTTTGATGTAATGACTGATGGCTTCTGACCTATTTCTAATTTTATGATTTACATTTGAACAGAAACTAGTTAAGACTTTTATGGTTCTGGTATAGGATCCCTATCCTTTATAATATGAATAATGAACCAAAAAGTGTGAACATTGTAATTTTTTATGTGTAGTTTGATTGTTGATATCTATATGCTAATGGATGTTTGAAAGCATTGTTTTGCAGATTACATCCATAAATTCTATGTCTACATTTTCAAAGATTGCTCTGTCTCTGTTTCTCTACTTGAGTGTCTATATTCATGCTTTTTTATTTTGTATAAAATTAATTATTGTAGTTTTTAGTATTTTTTAATTATTTATTATGATTTTGCCACATTTGACTCTTCATTGTTATGATGTAACATTATGGCAGGCCTGATGTTAGTGGAGCTCTTGTGAACCTGATTTCTTAACCACTTGCATTGTCTTTCTTGGAAGTTTGGGACTCACTTCTTTAACCTTGCTGTACTCTTGTAAAATTTGCAGAGATTTGGGCTAGAAGTTGTTAACCGTCTTCATGCAGTAGATCCAGCATCCAAGCTTCACTATTGTTGTGCTTATTATTGATCTTTTTTTATTGTGTAGGACTTAACACCATCTCAATTATTTTCTCTATGGTATTTATTGATTTATACAGTAATGGTTGGTTGCTAATGTTTCTTGCTGAAAGTTTTTCTGAACTTTTATGGCAGCTGGATTCTGGTGTTTCATGTTGTTACATTTCTGTTCTTATTCTTAGTTGATTTAGTTCATTCAGAGTTCTGACTTATTTTTAGTATTGATAATGAGCTTAAATCTCTTTGTTTGACGGCCCGAATAGCTTGCTGCCGAAGCTGCCTTTTAGATGGCTTTAATTGACCATCTTGTCCCGAAGGTAATCATGCCTTGCCATTTATTTCAGGCATTTCGGGTTGGTAGAAGAGAGTTGAATTTTCATAACTATTTGTTCAGAATTAAAGTTTAAAATGTATTGAACAGTTCCAATGTGGCAGGTAAAAGAGTTCAAACATTTGATTATTTTTGACATGATAGATGTCAGACTTTGGTGGCATTTCCACATTTTCCCTCAATTAATTCTTAGCTGACATGGTGTTATAAACACCAAGTTCTTGTATGATGATACAGGCAATTATCAAGTTCCTCATTTGTTTCTGAACTCTGAAGTGATCATGTCGTCCGAAGGCTCGGATCAAAATGATTGTTGATAGTGATTTTGTCTGCAAACTCGTTTACCTCTCTTGCTGGGTGAAGATAGAGTATGATCATAGAATTGTTTAGAAAATTTCTTTATTTTCCTGCTGGATCTGCTCGCTTTGGATTGAAACAAACATTTGTTCAAACTGTCCGCTAGCGATATCTTTAGTTTTCTAATTCAACAATGCAAAATTAAATCGTGGTCGAAAAACCCTTTAGCCTTGCTAGTTCACTAATGTGCTTGTCTGAATAGGGAAAATAAGAGAGTATACTTATTTTCATGGACATGCTTCCAAAAGTAGTAGCACTCAATTTTATAAGTACTTTCCCATATGAAGTGTTGAGTCATTTTGTTTCCAACTTTGAAAAGAAATAGGAAGATCATACTTTCTTAGAATCTGTTAGGTCTTTCAGATTCTAGAATTGAAGGTAGTTCAGGTACTTGTAGTTACTGTTCTGTGTTCCTGGATTGAATTTCTTGGCTGTTTTAGACTGAGAATGCTGAGAACTATGGACAAAGTTGTTACTTATTACTGTCCATGTTCCTTACAATTCCTGCTTATCAAGTCAGAAGTGGTTCAATCTTTCATGGTAAATTGCTTTTTCTCTCATTTTTTATGGTTTAGTTTTTAGTAAGCCTCAAAAGTGTACAACAATTGATCGATCAACTTCATATGTTCTCTTGTAAATCATGTGCATTAACAAAAGATTGATATCTAAAGTTTACTTCTACTTATCTGAGTGCTTCTAAAGTTTTTCTTCACATATAGTTTTCACATTTTTTATATTTCTCTTGTTCTTAAAAATAGGGATTAAAATCTTTCTTCTTCCTTGTCTCATATCTAACATCTCATAATTCTAATAAAAACTCTATGAATAGAGTAATGTTTTACTCACCTACAACCTAACCTTCTATACCTCAACAAAAATGTTTTCTGGTTTAACTGTTGCCATTTTTTATTATTTTCGAAGTCTTTTTTACCTCCAAAAATGTATTTATATAAAATATTTTTAATGACATTGACCCGCATTTCCTCACATTGTTAAAATCCTACAACATCAACATTCAGATCATTAAGACTTTCCATCATATTATTAAGTCTTTTTATAGTTTGTATTATTATATAAAACTCTTTAAAAATGTGGGAAAAAATTGGCATGTCCATTGGTAAGTAAGGCTTATAACAGTTTTGAAATTGAACGACTTAGTTAAGACTTAAAACACATTGAAATTACGACTCTAGTCTTAAGTTAAGACTTTACTTGTTATTGTTTTGAAATTGATAGTTGGAGCCTAACATCAAATATGAAGATATCTTGTAAAAATGTTAATTGGTTAGACTGAATGATATTGTATATAATTTATAATTATATAATTATAATTAATTGTAATATTATATAAAATTAATAATTATGTATAATTGACATTGAAGTGATGTTTCTTATTTTTTATTTCAAGTGAACTGTTTGGTTTGCTTCTTAGGTTAACCTTATTGGATGAGAATTTTCACTGTACAAACCTTTGTTCGATTAAGGGTGCAAATTGGTGCCATTTGTAAGTCGGTCAGGAGTTAAATTGATTGGTCCTCATACATTATTTTATATATTATTTTAACAGTCTTTTATGTCATTAACATCCAACTAAATGTGTTAGAGTTGTGAGGCATAAAATACTTGTGTTTAGGGTTCAAACCTTTTTTTTGTTGGTGATCAAAAGATAATTTAGATTAGAGAATAAAGTATCTCTTAATATAAAGAGATAAATTATCTTCTCCAGCTATTAAAATTATGATATGTGTTATATTTTTATATTTAATCATTTTCAATAAAAATATTTCTAAAACAAAACAAAATAGTAGATTTGTCAGACTTTTACCAGACATATGAGACAAATTTCTCCTGGTATGAGAATATATTTTATCCTCTTTAGATTAAGTATCAAAAGTACATGGAGTTATAAATAAGTTTTTATAGAGCACACTATCTCTCCCATCTCCTTAAAAAATTATTTAGCATTTATAATAGAAAATATGCTATGCACTTATACTACAATAAAATTTTTACACACCATTTATATATTAATAATTGTTGATTCTTTAATAAAAATAATGTACATTAATATTCTGTACAAATAATATAAAATAGAACATATACATGTAAAAGTATTTAAATTCTCACTTTGTTGAGTCATACTCCCTCCATTTGGTATATATTATTGAAAATAATAAAGAATATGACTTTAACCCAAACAAGTAATTGTCACATCAAACCTCGATAAGTCACTGTGAAGTTCAAATGACACCCACACGAATAGTCGGTGTAGGATATTTAGTGATTCAATAGTAAAAATTGTCTTTGTATTCCTCATTTCAATAATCAATCATTCAATTCCACGTTCTCTTCCTATTGCCATGTGCTTAGAAGAGATCATATGTTTTCAACGATGTTTTATTTTCTATTTCGGACTAATTATATGTTGTCACATAAATAAAAGAAATTTTTTAAAATAAAAAGTAACATTTTAATTAGCTCAATGCAAGAAATAAGATATTATTCAAGACAGCTGATTTCTAATCATATGCATGTTTCAAAAGACAAGGTTGCCTC
Source organism: Lupinus angustifolius (assembly GCF_001865875.1). NCBI lineage: Eukaryota > Viridiplantae > Streptophyta > Magnoliopsida > Fabales > Fabaceae > Lupinus > Lupinus angustifolius. Next base: position 21,548,315 of record NC_032011.1, on the reverse strand, counting down.
CTTGGATTCTGTTATGCCATCTTCTAACTATTAAACTATTTCCAATTGCCTATGAGGTTTGGAGACATGCCAATCTAATGTCCAGAGTTAGGTATGGCCTTGAGAATAGCAACGATGAATAAGTAAATATGACAAGGTTTTAGGAGTGGTTAAAATATGACAAGGTTTTAGGAGTGGTTAAAATTATACTATGGTCGTAATTGTGGTTAAGTTGATAAGAGATGTCTCCAAATGTCTGAAACATCAAGGTTTTCAAAGTTTCCGAAACTATTATTTAAATATTTTGTTGTGATATCTTAATGAAGGTTTAATTTCAAAGTTTTAAATAGTTGTCTGAGCTTATGAGGTTTTTCTCAACTTTAATGTTTTAGATAATTATTAGCACACTTGGACGATGCATCCACAATGGTAGTTGTGATATAATTTTAATGACTCCTAAAATCTTAAAATAATAGTTTTTGTCCTAATCGTGAGCCCATGTTTAAAATATTTTCCTTTGAGTTAGGTCCTAATCTTGGAATGAGGAGCTAGCTACCAATGACCATAAAGAATTCTTATGGAAAATAAAGTTAGTCTTAAAAGTAGATAGCGATACAATGCATTATAGAAAGGTCATGCCAGAAAGGAACATTATAGGTATGAGAGAGTGAAGAGATTCATATGGGGTAGTGCTTATTTGGTACATGAAGATCCATAACAACATGACACCCATACATGAGAGCATATTTGATGTCTTATAGTTTGTATCAATTCATATGTCATAAGCTTATGATTAGTCAGAAAAATATTTAATAATTAAATTTTAACTTAAATATATTTTTCTCACCAATCACAAATCTATAGCACATGGAGTAACACAAACCATAAGATAACATATGTGTAGCTCGAGTAGACACAGTGATAAAATTGTACATCTTTGTCAAAACCCTCAAATATTAGCTGGACACCATTCATGTGTCTCAGAATCAGATAGTGATAGGCATCGATAGTAATGTGCATGTTTCAAATACATTTATTTATATATATAGTTAATATATTATTAATCATTTCCATTACTTTTTAAAAAAATCAATAATTAATAAGAATCATATACATTTATTGTATATATTTTTTTGTTAAAAATAAATAATAAGAAAAAAAATATGCACTAACAATCTATATATTTCACTTCACCATTCATGTTTTATCATCATCGACTAATAATATATATCTATTATACACATAAATAATTAGGATCATTGTGAAAATGAGAAAAATATAAAATCCTCAAAATAAATGTTTACATTTTGGATTGTTTTTTATTATAAATTAGAATCGGGTTATTATGTTCTATCTTTAATCATTTATGGAAGGTGGGAGGATATTTACTTTGATGCTAAGTTAGTTTTTATTAATAAATTCTTTTTCCTTCAAAAAAAAACTGTAGTTTAGGTGATGAGAGAGATAACCTTATAGTATTTTATTATGTTGTGATTCAGCCGACATAAAATATTTTTATTTTTGTTTTTTATATCTAGAATTATATTATAAAATCTCCAGAAAATACGGGTTCCTTGACTGGTTCTTAAAATTGGGTATTGTCGGAGGAAACATATCTTCTATATTATTTTATTTTTATTGAAAAAAATATAAAATTAATCTATATTTAATTCTTATTTTATTTTTATGACCAATAAAAATAAAAAATACATAATGTAGTATAAATTTTGGGACAAAAAGTATTGCGGAGATCATCAAAACAGGGCATGAGATAGCCTGGCTTGCTTGACTCAATTTACCGAATGAAACATCATATTAATTTGTTTTTTTGTTCGATTCAAAGGAGGACTACATCTCTTGTCCCAAAAAGTGAGTCATTTTATGTGTCATTTCATATGATAGCTTGAAAAATATATATATTTAAACTAAATATTTTTTAACTAATTACAACAAATGATATATAAAATGTTGCACATTATAAGATAGAAGATATACTCCTCATATAAAAGAATAAAACTCATTCAAGTTAGAATAATTATCCATCAATTGAACTACATGTTTGATAGTTAGTGTTTGGTTTATGTGAATTATTGATCGAATAACTTTTAATAGAAAGAAAAATTGTTTTTCTTTTGTAAATTAGTGTTTTGATAAATAAAAAACTTACTACTAGATTTTTGATACTATCAAATATATTTTTTATCTTATAAATAAGAAACTAATCATTCTCAGAATTCGTGGTTGCCTCTCCTAACAAATGTTTCTCTCATAATTGAACATTTAATCTTTTGTGTAACTTACCACTAGATTTTTTTTTTACTTTCAGCTTAATTTTGAGAATTAAGATTATAGCTGAAACTAATAATTTCATCTTATTTTTTAAAAGTATGGTAGGTAGGCTAGGAGTATTATTTACAATTAATTAATTAAAACGATTTTTGTATACAATTGACATAAAAAATGTTATCTTATAATTACTTTTCAAATAATATGTTGATAAATAAACCTGGTCGTATCCTAATTTATTATAAGAAATCATTTGCAAATGATTGATTATTATTTTTACAACTAGTATAATCACACCCAACATAGTCAATAATAATACGAGATATACAGATTTTATTTTGGTAAACATATGAATTTGTATTACCTTTCAACCAAATAGAGGACTTGTTTTATATTTCACAATGTGGTTAAAGGTTGTTGAGAAAGTAAAATATTATGTGTTTCAAAAAATACTTTATGGTCTTTTAATTTCTACAAAAAGCTAGGAGTAAGATCCAACAAAATATATACTTAGAAATTAATACTTTATTGATAAATATAATTTCATGATCTTTCAATTTCTAGAGAAAGCTAAGAGTTTGACCTGAGAAAAACATAACCAAAACAATTAAGAAATACGTACTAAGAGATGAATATTATATATAATGAACATAATTTCATAGTCTTTTAATTTCTAGAGAAAGCCAAGAGTAAGACCAAAGAAAAATAAAGGGCAAATAATTAAGAAATATTCATAAATTAATATCTTATTAATAAATATAATTTATAATAGAATATTATGATGTAATTTGGTTCATTAACATAACCTAGTTGGATTAAGGTTTGTTATTGGGAAAAATAAATGAGAAGAAAAAAGGAGAGTATTGTTAATATATTGAGTAAATTGTGAAGAAGATCTTGCTCCTGACATTGATACGGTTTTGATGAAGACACCAACATCACCAAAAAGAAGAAAAGGAAGATGACTTATGAAGACAAATGAAGATAAAGCTTCAAGACATTAGATTAAGTCTTTGTAAGTACTTCTATCCTAAACTCTTAAATATATACAAGTATAATTGCTCAAACTATTTTTTAGAAAATGTGAGACACTTTTAAAAGACTTTCAAAAATAGTGTGTTAACATGTTACTTCATTGAGTAACATGTTACATGTGTGGGAAAAGATTATCCAACTGAAAAACTGATTTTTGAAAGCTGAGTAACCGATTACTCAAAATAATTTTTAAGCATCTGTTGGATAGAAAGTTTGAGTAACCCATTACTGAGAGCCGTTGGAAGTGTTTTTCAGATTTCAGAGTGAAAGGTTTTCACTCCAAACGAAATCTCTTCACTCCAAACAACTCATACACTTTCAGAAACTCATACACTCTCACACAAACAATACACACAACTTTCATACAATTTTCTCTCAACCCTCAAAAGCTCTCACACTTTTTCTTAGAATTTATCTTTGAACATTTTGCAACTTGTTCTTAAACTTTCAAGTTAATTTTGCAAAGTTGCTTCAAGTGTTTCAAAGACTTTTACAAAGAGCATTATATACTTCTATATATATTCAGAGTTTGGATTGCAAGTTACATAAGTTTCATACTTGTAAAGGCAATCTGCCATAGTTGAATATTCTTCATTCTTGTAAAGAATTCTTTCTTTCACGGGGTGTGAAAAGAAAGGCGAATAGACTCACTTGGAAAGGTATTTTCCAATGGTATAAGAATTAGGGAGTGTGTAAGGTACATAGAGATCTCGGGGTGAGATATTGTAATTGCAACTCATAATTCTTAGTGGAAAATCTCTTGTGTGACAAGAGTACTAGACGTAGCCTTCAGTGGACAAGAAAGTGAATCAGTATAAAACTCCTTGTGTACTCTCTTCTCCTTATATCTTTCATTTTATTTCATATTGTTTTTTTGCATATTGTTCCGCTGCACTTTAACTCTGATTTTGCAGAAAAAACGGCCATTATTTTAAGACAACTAATTCACCCCCTCTTAGTCGCACTATGATACTTACATAAATTACATTGACACTCATGAACTTTAATGAAATTATACAAATCTTCCTTCTCTTTTTTGTACTTACACAAACCACTCATATTTATATACGTACATTACACTAACCTCATTTGCACGAGAAATACATGTAATTTTTTAAACAAAAAAGATGTGATGATTGTAATTAAAAATTAAATAAAATATGATATACTGTGGAGACAGTCTAAATAATATAAGAATCAAGGTTTCTTCATTATTTTTGGTTCGTTACAAAATGCATCAATAATTCTAAGGAGATATTGGTTAAATCATTCTTATATTATTGTAATTAAATAAAAATAATGAAGATGTATTGATTCATATACTATTTGAATTTTTCTCTCCAATATAACATATTTTGTTCAACTTAATTGTATTTATCAGTATTTTTTATTTAAAATATTGTGCTTATCTCTCATACAAATGTAGTTAATGTAATGTATGTATATAAATTAAGGGGTTTATGCATATATAGGAAAAAGTATATGATTTATGCAATTTCACTAAACTCATGAAGTTGAGTGTAATTGTTAGGAGTGACACATTGAGTAGAACAAGAAACTCAATGTGGTATTTAAGTCATGAGGCTCTCTCACCTAATAGACTAGTTTTTTGTGTTGGACTCTTATCATGTGCTTAAATCCTAACAATTGGTGCTTTCATTGAGAGTTGTGTTACATAAAAGGTACCTATAGGCTAGATTAAGGTACATTATCAAATACTGATAGGTGAGTGAAAACCACCAAAGAGAAAGGATTACCATTGGGTCAGTGTTGATAAAGTGAAAGTCGTCGTGGACGTTGACCCTTAAAGGGAGCAACAATGTTAGGAGTATCATATTGAGTAGAACAAAAAACTCAATGTGATACTTAAGCCATGTGACTCTCCTACCTAATAGACTAGCCTTTTGATTAAACTTTTCTCATTTCCTTAAGTCCTAATAGCAGTGTTGTTGGAACCGGACCGGACCGGACGGTTCGACCGGTCTGACCGCTGACCGGACTTGAAAACGGCTCTGGTTTGCCGTCTTAACCGAATGAGAGTTGGACCGCTTTGAACCGGAAAAAATCCGGTCCGACCATGTTAAACCCGGTTAAACCGGATTAACCCGGGAAGTAAACCGGACGGCTCACTTAAAAATAAAAAAAATGGGACAATGTTCTAATATTTTGTTTTACTACAACCGGTTAAACCTAATACGGGACCTCTGCCGGTTTGACGTCCGGCTCGGGTTTCACAACACTGCCTAATAGTAATTTACTCTAATATATTTAACACACAACTTAAATGTAAATAAATAAAGATTTTTTATTACTGAATATTTAGTACGAAGGTTTAGTGTGGAAAATATCTAGAACCAGTAACTATGTAGTCCATGATTAATAATTAAAGTCTCAAATCCTAGTCAATGCTTTATCCCTCTCCACCATTCATATATGTTATTATTGTTATGTTATACACTTATATTGCCCTTCTAGTAGTGCTAGTCCTTATCAATTTAAATTGACTTAATTTTTATTGTTTTGAACTTGAAATATCTCGTTCCAACGTTTAGTGTAGAATAGAAAGTATTTTGTAGCTATATAGAATTTATATTATATTGCATAGTGCAAGTCCTCATGAGTTTAAATTGACTTAATTCATGTTTTAAGAAGTATCATTGGTCTCCTCTTATTATATACCTAATAAAGAGATGATACCTTTTTCAACTCTATATTTTACTCTACTAGTGTTTTGACATGGATGTGCACTTCTCCATTCCATTTTTTTTTTGTTTCTCACACGTATCCTCACAATAGAGGTAATCATGTCCGAGCCAGCAACATCCACATGTATGTGGGCTAACTCTCCCGGCGAACATTTTTTCATCCATAAGACTCAAACTTGAGATTTGCTTAAGGAAAATTAAACATGTACCACTTGAATCAACGTCCATTGATGCAACTACAAAATACCAAATTGTTTTTTAATCATGTACCTAACAGTGATAATGGATGGTTTTAAATAGATTTGGATTTATGTTAATGGATGGATAAAAAGTCATCCATTAATCCATATAAATTTATTTAAATTATATTTAAAGTTATTAAATTTATTCATATCCAATGAATTCTAATTTATTCATAACTCCATTTTCATGGATGAATATTCAGTTCATTTGATTTTTATTATTGAAAATAAAAGTACTATTGACAAAATCATTATTTTAAAAATTATTATTTCAACTAAACATTTTTAAAATCACCTTTTAGAAAAACATTTCTAAAATCATTTATACAACACTTTTAAAAATCAATTTTTTTAATAACTAATTTTTTGAACTTTTATAGATTTTTTCTCTCTATATTATGTAAGTATGTAATGTTTAAGGTTTTACGTGTAAAAAACTTAACAAATATTTATAGAGTGTAATATCTATGCATTGTGAATGTAAATATTTATACATAAATCATTATATTATCCACCATCATTTGGATTAATTTTTTTGAAGAATCAATAATGATTAAATAAATGGTAAATGATACAGTGATAGTATATAAAACTCATACATTCTTAGTGCATACATTTTCTTCTTCTTATACTTATATATGTTATATACATAAGAATAAAATTTTAATATTAATTGCATACACAAGTCAATAATTGATATCAATTTAATAAAATATTAAAAATGAGAATGAAAATCATGGATGATTTGCTTGAATTTAGCTTTCTTAAATATTAAATGAAATTGCAAAACAAAGAAAATCATTTTATAATTTTGGTTTTTTGGATGGATTGGATATCCACTCAAATAGATACATCCATGAATATCCATTGGATATAATGAATGAATTTGAATTTATCCATTATCAAAACTATCTATTATATTATATCCATTTAAATCCATTAGTTCAAACGAATGGATTTAGATGAATTGTGGATTGTGAATAATTTTGTCACATCTAAGGTAATGAACTAATTTTTTTTAGAATGTTGAGTATTCTTCCCAATAAATATTGTTCATGTCAACTGAACTTTTAAACTTTAATCTAATATAATATTTGAGAATCTAATGAAACCTCATACCATTAGACTACATATGTTTTTAAGTTTTATAAATATGTTGAATTTTGATTCTTGTTTCTGAACCCTTTTTAATCCTTAATTTTAGAGGTTTGTATTTGATATTTGTCATTAATTTTGGATAAAGAAAAAATACTAACATGAGTAACAAAGTTTACTCAAAAGTGTCATATATTAAAGGGCGAACATGATCTAATTATATCCACCGAACTGGTTTGACCCGATTATTATCGGATATGAATATGGTTGAACTTTATTGGGTTTTATGACCGAATTTAAGTTCAAAGATTAGATTCGATCAATATTTAGGATTGGATAGGGACAAACATGATCTGACGTCACGCATTTCGTGATCACCCTTTCGTCATAATTGTATGTGTCTATTTATTCGTGTACAAAAAAATAACATCTCTTTGACCCAAGGTACATGATTCTCTAATTTTTCCATCATATATACATAACTAACAAAATATCTACATATGTATCATTTCATATGTGAAATTAGATGCAAGAATAATAAGTAATATTAAAATATCTTTTTCTAAAAGATATATATATTATATTTAACCAAATATAGGTTAGAGTTAAAAATATAACTCAATCGACATTTATAATCGAGTTAACCTTCAAGTCTAAAATCAAGTTTAGGTTTAAAAAAATAACTCAAATAATATTTAAAGTCGACAATAATTCACATGCTCACCCCATCATATTCCCCTTTCAATGCCCTGAGAAACAAACTCCATCTAGACCCAACCGCACTGAATAAAATCCAAGCAAGTTTTTCTCTTCCTATAAAACCCCTTTCATTCCTTATCTCCCATTCAAACAATCTCAATCTCTCTGAATATTCAATCCCAATTCCCAAAATCACTTTTTTCTCTCATTCTAAAAACCCTAAAGATCTGGCTAACTCTTCTGTAAAATCTGATTCCAGCAATCAGAAGCTGGTTCTCACTTTATATGAAGCCTTAAACTCCTCCGATTCCGACACCGTCGTCAAAACCGTCGCCTCCGATCTCGAGCGGTGGTTCCACGGTCCACCTTCTCACCAATTCTTGATGCTCCTCCTCACCGGCGAAACCGTCAACGATTTCCGTTTCGTTCCACAATCTCTTGTATCGTTCGGTAACACCGTTATCGTTGAAGGTTGTGACGGTAACCGTAACATTTCTTGGGTGCACGCGTGGACCGTCACGGATGGGATAATTACTCAGGTCAGGGAATATTTCAACACTTCCCTTACCGTTACTCGATTCGGAGATTCTGATTCCGGTTCAGAATCCGGTTCGGTTTCCGGTTCAAGTTCTGACTCGGTTTGGTTTCGTTGTGTTTGGGAAAGTACTGTTTCGAACCGGGTTGGGAAATCGGTTCCCGGTCTAGTCTTGGCAATATAAAAATTTATAGTTTGGTTGGTGACACGTGGCGAAAAAAATGTTAGAGACTTGTTTGGTTTCTGGTTATTGATATTCTTGTGTTTTGTCTTTGTGTGGAACTAGAATGGGTTTATCCAAGTTATTGTATGGTGATGAGTGTGTGAGAGTGAGAGTAATGTGGTGTTTTAATGATGCAATAACAATATCTATCAATGTTTCTATATGTCCAAATCAAAAGAATCAATTGCATTTCATAAGAAGCCAAAAATCATTATATTATTGATAAAAAAATTTAACATCTAGTTTATTTCTTATAATCATTGGATCTTCATTATTAAGCTTCTAATAGTATCACACATAAGGTTGTCATGCCATCCTATTTTTTCTATAATAGGAACTATTAACTTTCTTTAATGATTCCAACATAATATTATAATTTATTTTACATTGAGTTTATTGTTGTTGATATCATTTTATGATTTATATCTCGTCAATTTTTATGTTGTGTTATATGATTCTCTGAGATAATTAAATATTGCCCCATTCTTAAATAATATAATATTTTATTAAATATATTTTAAAAATTTATTTATTGTTATTATATTGACTATGATAAAATCTAATAAAGTGTTTCTCTAATAATGTAAAGTCTTATTGGATTGATGATTCGATTCCTAGGAATAACACTTGTTGGTGGACAACCACAAACCTTAAAATATGTATTTTCTTAGCCAAAAAAATATATGAAAACATACATTTGGTAATACCAGAAAAATATTGACCACGATAAAAGTAAAAATTAAATATACATAATTTATGGTAGAAACATGTATTACAATTTCCTTAGATTCATGTACTAAATTTACCTAGTGGAAAAAAGCTTGGTAATGGTTGAAAGGAGAAAAGATGTATACACTGACAATATATGAGTTTTATATATTGTTATTGTATCATCACCAATAATTTTTTATTATTGTTGAATTTTCAGAAAATGTAATCCAAATGAATGGTGGATGATGAAGTGCATGTGTATAAATCTTTACACTGTCAGTGTATACATTTTACTATTGTTGAAATGAAATGATATGCATTTGGAAAAGAGTATGATAATATTATTTGTATCCTCGAAAGTTGTAAAATGTAGACTCCATTACCTTTGAAAGAGTGAATGGTAGCCATCTTATAACCACCTTACTTAAAGGCAAACCATTAAATATGTCAAAATCCAAAATATGAGGCTATCCTCTTATTCTCTATTTTCCTCATCATCTTCTTACAACCATAACAATCAACTTTTCCATTTGTTTTCATTCACAAATATGGCTCCTGGTCCTGCATTTCCAAATGGCACAACAATACTAGTGTGTCAAGATCCTCATAGCCATAATCATGACAGAGATATATGGCACTTGGGCAACCCTCTTTTTTCTCCTACTTGTCTTCTCTTCATGCAGATTTCTTTGACTGCTATAGTTTCACAATGCATTGATCTTTGCCTCAAGCCCTTAGGACAATCCTCTCTTGTGTCTCAGATTCTTGTAAGCTTTATGTTTTCTCTAAATTTGTTCTATGACCAATCGTCATTAATATTAATACTAATACATACCTTGTTTAGTAGACTATTTTTAGGATTTGAACTTGTGGTTTCATGGTTACTAAGCAACAATGTTACGTTGCAACAACCTAATGGTAATGTCATCCTGAATAAAAAACTAGCAACAAACTACAAGAGAAATCTTGGAACAAATTGTTATTCCAAATTACAATATTAAGCAAAGGCATGATTTTGTCATTACAACTAGGTGAACTTTACCAACAAAGCGTTAATATAGTAGTGTAAGATTAGTCACGTAGAAATAGTCATGCACCTCGAAAGAGATTAGTTCTTTTAATAATAAGTACTATGCACTACCAATAATGAAAAATATGATTTGTTGGTCATGTATATATCAAAGAAAAAGTAAGAAAAAGATAGATAGATAGATAGATCATTGATTGATGCAGCAATTAGTATTAACAAACAATGGTTGATAACAGGGTGGAATGGTATTCGGACCGTCCGGTTTGGGTCACGAAAAGGCGCTGAAGGATGTATTGTTCCCTATGAGAGGTGCTCTAGTGTTTGAAACAATAGCATCACTTGGTCTAATGTTTTTCTTCTTTATAATGAGTGTGAAGATGGATCCTGCTACATTGATCAAGACAGAAAAACAAGCCATAACTATTGGTCTTTCGGTATTCTCATTCACACTGGCAATTCCTACCGGATTGTCATTACTCTTGAAGAAATATGTTTACATGGACAAAGGTCTCAGAGATTCTATCACAATTATCGCTATCTCACAAGCCTTGACAGTATTTATCTGCATTCGGATCCTCTTGAGTGAGCTTAAAATCCTTAACACCGATACGGGTCGTCTTGCCTTGAACTCAGCATTGTCTGCTGATGTTATTGGCTTTACTATGATGATGGTTATGTTTAGCATAATGCAGAATAAGGGTGGTAAAATTCTATCATTGCTTTGGGTCATTCTAGCTTTAGTTGCAATCTTCCTACTTATCATATACGTAATGCGGCCGTTGATATTATGGTTCCTAAAGCAATCAACTGGAAAGCCAGTTGATGAATTCTACATCATTTGTATATTTGTGTTTGTTCTTATAGTTGGATTTTTGAGTGAAATTGTCGGCCAGCATTTCGTTATGGGACCGATAATTTTAGGCTTGGCTGTTCCAGAAGGACCACCCTTAGGAACAGCTTTGTTAACTAAATTGGAGACACTTTGTATGGTATTTCTTTATCCAATGTTCCTTGCTGTTTGTGGATTGCAAACTAATGTCTTCCAAATCAATTTCCGGTCCTTGTGGATTGTGAGTATCATAGTTCTCACCTCTTGCGTGACAAAGGTCGGCGCTGTTATGTTGGCAGGGTATTATAACAATATACCCATGAAAGATTGTTGTGTGATGGGTCTCATTCTGAATACAAGAGGTGCGCCGGAGCTTTGCATGTACAATGTCTGGAAGAGCAGTAAGGTGTGTAAATTAGTGACTTAAAATTTATGCAAATTTGTTAGAATTGATGGTAGATATCATTACTGAAGCAAGCATTAATTGTGTTCTGTGAGCATGATAAATTTCTTAATAGATTTGAATTTTTTATACTACAAAGTTTGTTTAAAATCAATGGTAGAGAAGTTGTTAGTGTCTGTTCGGTGTCGTAGATATTGTCGATAAGATTCGAAGCTACAAGTGTAATTATATATTGACTTCTTTTCTTCTCTATGGCAGCTATTAACAGAAAAAGAGTTCACTTTATTGGTGGTCTCCGTTATAGTGATAAATGCTATCTTAACACCACTGTTAAGATTCATTTATGACCCTTTCCAACAATATAATTCTGTGAGAAGGTGTTCGATTCAATACACTAAGAACGAATCCGAGCTGCGAGTAATGGTCTGCATTCACAACAATGAAAATATCCCTACAATTATCAACCTCTTAGAAGCGTCCCATGCGAGCAGCGAGAGCTCGGTTGTGGCTATAGCATTAATCCTAAACGAGCTTCTCGGGAGATCAAGGCCTCTTCTTGTCGCTCACCAACACCACGAAATCCTGCGGTCAGCCTCATGCAGTTCAGCTCAAATCGACAACGCGCTAAGGCAATACGCACGGCAGAACGAAGGCTGTGCATCGGTCTATTCCTTCACTTCAATGTCAGAATATGACACAATGCATGGCGACATATGCCGAATATCACTCGAAATGGGAGCCAACATTTTGATCATACCCTTCCACAAAAGATGGGAAATTGATGGTAGTGTCGAGGTAATTAGTCGAAGCATGCAAACCATGAACATTAGAGTCCTTGATAGAGCACCTTGCTCAGTAGGAATACTAATTGATCGAAGTATCTTGAGTGGTTTTCCATCACTCTTATCCGGTCGAGTAGAATACAACGTAGCCGTGCTCTTCATTGGGGGCGCAGATGATGCGGAAGCACTTGTCTACACAACCAGAATGGCTAGGCATGCAAGTGTGAGTGTAACAGTTATCAGATTCCTCTTATTTGGAGAAGAAAACTCGAAAGACAGAAAGCACGACAGCGATCTTATAGACGAGTGCAGGTATTATAACACTGCAAACCGCCGATTCGATATAATGGAACATGTTGTGAGAGATGGAGTAGAGATATCTACAACTATTAGAAGATTGATAGATTATTTTGATCTAGTAATAGTAGGGAAGGAACATTCAGAATCTGTTTTGCTTCAAGGGCATGATGAATGGAGTGAGTGTAAAGAGTTAGGAATCATTGGAGACATGTTAGCTTCACAAGATTTTGTGACCAAAGCATCAGTGTTAGTGGTGCAACAACAGAGAGTAAGAAAGAAGCTTATTAAGCACACTGTGACTCCAATGACAAATCAAAGAGATTGCACAGTATACAATGTTCCAAATGATGCAGCACCAAGATCATCAGTTGCTATTTCAGTGTGAGAATATTTATTTTCCCTATGTATATGTTAGTCTTTTGGTGAGTCTCATCGTATTACTATTTTCTGTCGTTACGAGTTCAAATCCTAGATCCTGGAAACATACACTTTCACCTGCGAGTGTAACTCGTAAGGCTGCATGTATATATTATCCTCGGTTCTACTAAGTGAGAGACTCATGCATTGTACCTTCTTTTTTCTTCTTGTGTATATTAGTAGAAATTATTTATTCTCTTCTTCCTCTATTTTTTTCTCCATTGACCTTCTCTTTTTATAACAAGCAATTTAATCAAATCATAGTTTTTTCATTTAAAATATTAAGTTACCTAACAACACAATAATCATGATTTTTTGGTGTAAATTTTTGAGTTATTACTATACTGGTGCAATTTTAGTAAATTATGGCTGTGAGCCAGGATTTTATTTTTTATTTTACTTTTCATGATAGAACTCATCCTGGGTAGCCACTACTCTTGTTTTTCATTAGATAGTTGTGTCTCTCATTCACGACTTTTGTTTTTCATTAGGTAGTTGTATCTCTTATTCACGACTTTTGTTTTTTCATTAGGTAGTTGTGTCTCTTATTCACGACTTTTGTTTTTCGTTTGGTAATCATGATTACTTATTTTAAAATTTGTCCTTAACCAAACTCATTTCTGCAAGCGACGACTTCCATTGTCTGAATTTGTCTTTGGTGTTTTCCCCTATTTTCTTAAAGAAATCGTGTTTGATAACCACATTTTTCTTATTTTTTATTCTGTGCATAAGTAAAATAAACAATATATAATTATAACAAACTTTACTAACACTAAAGTTGGGCCTTAGTTTGGTTCAAACCTAAAACTATTTGCTTAAGATATAAATTTCTAACCTTTACTCTTGTATAAGATTATTGTAATTTTTACTTAAAAGTTTTAAAACATTAAAAAAAATAAAGTTGTGGTCTACAAACACATTTTCTTTAGAAATAAAAAAAAGTTAAGAAGCAAAACCCAAAAAGGGTTATTGTGACGGTTAAGCACGATTACTATAAAAAAAATATAAAAAAAAAAGTGAATAGTGGGTGTGATAAGTGTAATCTTTAAAAAAAAATGATGATAAATGTAATTAAGTTAAACAAAGTATGATATATTATAGAAACAAGCCCAAACAATATATGAGTTAATATGTTTCATTATTTTTGGTTCGTCACACTATAGTATAAGAGTCATTTAAACGACATCTGCTTGGAATTATTTATATATCTTGTAACAAACGAAAAATATTGAAGAGACATTGACTATTATATTATTTGAACTTATGTCAACAATATATTTAATTTGGCAGGGATTAACTTACTCCAAAAGTAAGTTTAAAAAAGCTTATTTCACATCTTAGCCATCAATTCAAGGGAAATCCAATGGTACTGATTCAAACCATTGGATTCCCTGGAATTGATGACTAAGATAATAAGTAAGTTTTTAAAACTTACTCCTGGAATAAGTGAATCACTCATGATTTGTTTAACTTAATTAATCTCGTTACTCATTTGTTTAAAAGATCATATTTATTTCTTGTGCACCAGTAGTTGGTGTAATGTATATATATAAATAAGGATAATACAAAAAAGAAAGAAACAATTTTTATAATTTCATTAAAACTCTTAATTAATTTAATCAAAATGTAATAAAGGAGTAAACATACTCTAATAATACACTTTATCTTTCTAACTTGCAATCAATCTATTGGTGCATGGAACACAAATTTTGAGAAATATAACTCAAATTATCACATTAATATAGTTGTCTATATCCATCACAAAACTTCATTTGTTATACTTGGTGTCCTCCATCAAACAAAGTATTGATACAATCATAAGTACGAGAAGTTGAGTTATAAGGTATAATATAAGATTCCATATCAAAACCAACTATATATATATACATATAAATGATGACACACAAAAATCATTGATCTCATTTTGTATCTAGTAGCTATTCCTTACATTACTTATTAATATTTTCAATAATTACATACTTAGTCTATAATCATCAAATTAGCTATTTACTA
The DNA here is from genome assembly GCF_001865875.1 of Lupinus angustifolius. Classification (NCBI taxonomy): domain Eukaryota; kingdom Viridiplantae; phylum Streptophyta; class Magnoliopsida; order Fabales; family Fabaceae; genus Lupinus; species Lupinus angustifolius. Next base: position 21,533,031 of record NC_032011.1, on the reverse strand, counting down.
ACATATATTTGGTTTATTATATAATTATTCACTACATAATCAAAATGTGATTTTACCCCAAAAAACTGTCAAATTACTAATTCTTTTTTATAATTACATATGTGAAATCTTAAAGGCAATATACTATTTTAACTAAATATTTTATAACACTTTTTATTAAAAATATGTTCTATATCTTAAAATTAAAAATAAATGTTAAATCATTTAAATATATATTTTCAATGTAAGACAATTAAAATTTTACATCTTAAAATATAATGGCCTAACTAGGCTCTTATACAAGGTTATATATATCAAGATATTTTGTTATTATTTGATTAACCTATGGATAGTGGGTTTCCTCAAATACACATGATAGGATGAAGAGAAAATTATCCTCAAGAAGCAATGGAGGAAAATTATGTGTTGTGGTCCACTAGTAACTAATAAACATAAAAGTTTATATAGTTTATATTATGAGTGTAACATATAAAATATATAAAAATTTATACAATGTTAATATACTATTCATTATTCATTTGAAGATAAAATCTAAATGATGGATGATATAATAATAATGTATAAAATTCATATATTATGATATATATATATATATATATATTTTTTTTCTATTTTAAGTTATATTTGTTGGGAAACACAATTTAGATGTCTTCACGCATGTTTGAAATCCATTTCCATTTTTGCATGTAAAATTGGTTCCACCAAAAGTGTTTTTGACTTTACCATCTACTTTTGGTAATTGGTCACATCACACTTTTTTGTTCTTTTCTTCAACACAACTATAATCTAACTTTTCCTTCAGTAATGAGTAATGACCAATGAATGCTACAGATAAAGAAAAAGAATAAACATTTGATAAAGTTTATTAATTAACTCACTTAGGAGGAGTTAGGAAACAATGAAAAAAAGGTCATATCATTATTTAAAAAAGATTTGAGTAAAAAATTAAGTTTATCTAAATATTTTCCACCAAAAAAGTAACTAAGCAACAACTTCTGTATATTGATTAGAAATTCTTTGGTAAATTTAATTACTTAATAAATATTCATTATTAATAAAAGACCCATTTATCTTCTCAATACTGTCCCAAAACTATGTTGCGTGTATCTTGAATGCTTTTAAGTTGTGGAAGAGATTTAGGAATTTTAATTTATTTTCCAACAGGTTGGTAGAAGAGGAAATAAAGTGGCTTAGTCTCTAGTAGAATAAATCACATGTTCCACACTATTTCTTTCAATCTCATACTTTCCTTTTGATTGAGTTTGGTTGGGTAGAGTTAGAGAAGAGAGAAAATAAGGAGAGAGAAGTAGAAGAGAAATTGGGAGTTTCTCCCCTTTGGTTGAGAGTGGAGAAAGAAGGGTGTTAAGGATATAGCACAATGCGGAAGCACAAGATTGAATCAATTGAGAACAAAAGAGAAGCAAGTAAAGGATAAAGAAAATAACACACAAGATTTAACGTGGAAAAACCCCTCAGTGTGAGAGGAAAAAACCACGGGCGATCAAGAGCAAAATTCCACTATGTAAAAAAGAAGAGTACAAGAAATCCTCTTATAATGATGAGGACAAATGACAATATTTTTTCTCACAAATACTCTCTCAAATGGAACAAGAATTCTCACCAAGAATGCACTCACAATATATGTGTAAATGAAAGAAATGTTGTGTGTTGTGAAGATGATTTTGAAGCTCTCTATATGTGTCCTTTTATAGGCAAGCAAAGTCTTGGTATCTTGGATATGAAGCATTGGATGCTTGGAAACAAAGCCATAAAAGTGACATAAAATGTCATTAAAGAGAGTCATAAAATAGTCATAAAATTCTTTTAAGGCATAGAAATGAGAGGCATCTAACAAAGGGAGAGAAGAAAAAAGTGGTGAGCCCATAAAATTTCTTTCCCTCCACTTATGAGGAGAAAGTGAGAAGAGAAAGAAAGATTTTAGCTGGACAATGATCTGTTGTCTCAAATTGTGTCCTAAACTATGTCGCAAACCATATCAATTAAAAATGTTAATTAAAATTATAATAAAATTTATAATTTAAAATTATAACATTTATTTTTAATTAATAATAAAACAACATTTTCCTCCCTCTTTTCTCTATTCTAGATACATTTTTGTAATTTGAACCACAATATCACCACTTTCTTCTCATTTTCTATCCAACCAAACAAAAGAGAAAGAGAAGAAAATATTTATTTTTATTCATTTTCTCTCATTCTTCTCTTATACCAAATATCACAAAAATCTAATCTATTTCTCTTCTTTCTCTTTCTCATTTTTTTCTTTCTCGCGGATTTCTCTCATTCTCATTTTCTCTTGTCAAACAAACAAAGACTTAGTCTAATATTTATATATTATCATTATAGATTTATACACAATTAATACATTATCCATTATTTATTTATCATACTTTTATTTTGGAATATGAATAATAAATAATGTAATAACAATATAGAAAATCTTACACTTTTGATTCATACATCTCTTTTCATATAATAATAGTTGATTTGTATATTTAATAAGTTGGTAATATTTATTAAAGATATATTAGAGGATATTTTTGGAAGATGATAGTTGGTTAAGAAGTTAAGAATTAGCTAGTTAGATTTGTGTTAGTTACTTGTCTTACAATCTTTCTTTTCTTCTTTTCTTTTTTATAAATAAGTCATGTTGACTCACTTCTTATTCATTCAATTCAATGATAATAATGAGAAAAATTATATTTCAATGGAGACTTTGATTCTCTATTCTCTCTTTTTCCTCCTTCTTTCTTGCTCATCTTTTCTTTCTCATTCATGCATGGCTCCTACCATTTTAACATGGTATTATAGTGTAATTATTCGATCGCTTCCGCTTTGAACGAATGGAGTTGTGGAATCTTGCTCTATGGAGTCTCCTCTGCAGACACGATGAAAGTTTTTCTTTGTTATGCAAGAACCAAAGAACCATTCAAACTCCTTCAATTCACTCATCACCACTACCAACTCCACAAAACCATCAAGAAGATCATTAAGAATACTCAATATTCTCTCACACTGCACCAATAATGCTCTCTTCTTCTTCTTCTTCTTCTTCCTCTTCTTCCTCTTCCTCTTCCTCTTCCTCCTCTTCCTCCTCTTCCTCCCTCCTTCCTCATTCCCTCTCCCTCCTCCTCCCTCCTTCCTTCTTCCCTCTTCCTTCTTCCTTCTTCCTTCCTCTTCTTCCTCTTCTTCCTCTTCTTCCTCTTCTTCCTCTTCGGAAATCCTTTTGATAATGGCTTCGTTCCCATAATCTAATGTTTATTCCCATACATAAACCCAAATAGAACAACCATGATCCAGACCGAAGAAACCCCAATTGATTTCATGGTGAAGAAGAAGAACATACCTTGATTAGCCATTTGGAATCTCGAAGGTATGAAGGTGTGATGATCTTCCAGATGTTAGAGCACTTGATGGTTCTCCTTTTGCTTCTCTAGAGGGGAATGAGAATGCCAAAGTTTTGAGTGTTCTTTCCTGATGATGAGAGTCTTATGCTCTAGTGATTCTTAATTCACTTATGCAATTCTTATAGTGTGTTTTCCTTATGGACAAGTCCTTGTTTTTAACACACCTATTGCCTCATCAGATACTCAAGAAAACCTATTGCTCTACAAATAGGGACCATAACCCATAAAAGTAATCGAAACGGTTATTGCTTAAGTTGCAATAATTCTGATTCAGTCCCTTCATCAAATCAGAAATTGCCTGAAGGTATCTACACTTTTATTATTTCATGACACATATGTCCTTAGCCACCAAATTAATTCTTGAGGGTCATTTTATATTTTGGCTAATTACATAATGGCCATAACACAATTATAGAATTATATTTGTGACCCATAAATTGTCAGAAATTCTAACACTAGTTGCTTATATTCAAGGAGGTCTTTTACAAGGAAATGCTTCCGATTATGGCTCTATCATTCCAAGATTCAACATTTATGATCATTCATCATCATCACCATCATTATGTCTTGTCGAAAATCAAAAGAAATATATGCTGGTGCTTATTAGCCAATATCACCAATTCAAATAGCAAGGAACACTTAAGCAAACAAGGAGCCGCTAGTACCAAGTGCACTTTCATCAAGTTAGATTAGAATTCTTTTCAAGTACATAAGCTAGCTTTTTGATGTTCCCAAGCTATTCAAGAATGGAGTACCATAACCAATTTATCTTATGCAAGATTACATACTTTTCTTATTCTTCATCATTTACCCCTCTTTCTTATTCATCATTGAAGCATCTCATTAGGGTCAAGATTCTGATCTGTTCTCTTTCTTTCATCATCAACGGTTGATTCGCTTCTGTTCATGATGATTAAGCTCATATATAATTTATGTCATGGATGGTTAAACTCAAATATAACTTCTGTCATAGATAGTTAAGCATTAGATGAATAATTTTTGTCCATAGTGGTTAAGCAAAGATATTGCTTTTGTCATGGATGATTAAGTGTTTAATAATATAGCTTCCGCCATGAGCGGATAAGTGTTGTTATTACTTCAAATCAATTCCAAGTTGTAGAGTGAAAATTTTCACTCACAGCTTGAGGTGGATATTAAAAATATATTAGAGGATATTTCTGGAAGATAATAGTTGGTTAGGAAGTTATGAGTTAACTAGTTAGATTTGTGTTAGTTACTTGTCTTACAAGCTTTTTTTTCCTTCTTTTCTTTTGTATAAATAAGTCATATTGATTTACTTCTTATTCATTCAATTTAATGATAATAATGACAAATATTATATTTCAATAAAGACTTTGATTCTCTCTTTTTCTTCCTTCTTTCTTATTCATGTATAGCTCCTACCATTTTAACAATATTTTGATCAATCAAAAGAGATTGATAATGATCGGTGACATATAAGAAGACAATAAATATTCTCTCTCCTTATAGAAAATTTATGCCAAACTTGTAGTAAAAGAAAAAAAAATACGTTTTTGACAAACCTTTTTGTATTTATTACTGATATGATGCAACATGAATTAAATCGTGGATCGCAGTAACGACTCCTAAATAACTTTTATTTTTGCCTCAAATGTCATGTCTGCTATCTTACATCTATCAGCTTTTATTTTTGACACACTAATAATAGCAAACTTTCAACTTTTGTACCATGCTTCTCACTTCTTTTTTATAATATTTTTAAGGGTATTTTTATCGAATAAGAAATTAATTTTTTTCGAAAAGCGTGATTATTTTTCTTAACTAATGTTATTTTCAGAAATTGATCTTTGACCTTTTAGTTATATTAAAAATGTAGCAATGTTTTATACAACTTGATCAACAAATTATTGATAGATGCTTCCTACACCAACTATATCATGCGTATATATTTTGTACACCAATATATTAGAGGGAATTGAATTAATCCTTTTACAATCCATTTTATTATGTTATAAATAAACAATATAGTAGTATTGTGTGATAGTGGTATACAACACATTTTGGATTTCTCCATTAGCTTTCATGGGAAATAGGACACATTCGTGTGATACATGTTTGATTCCCTTTAAGTAGAATTTTAGATTTGAGTCTTGTGGATGAAAAATACATGTTATGAGAGTTAGTCTCACATATCTGTGGATGTTCCCAAATTGAATAAGATTGTCTCTAGTGCGAAGATACATGTAGAAAACAAAAAAAATAAAGATTCTTATTGAATGACAATACATGAAAATTTGTTGCATATTTGCAGCTTTACATTTATTGTACAACATGATGTGAATCCATAGAATTCAAATAAAGATTAGTAGACGTGAGATTATCTGAAGTACCACAGTCCTGTATTAAATGTAGATGGTAACATATTACACAAAATTATTTTTAACTAATCAAATTTAAATTATTTTTAAATAAATTTTTTGAAATTCTCATTTATCTCATATTTGAATATTAGAGAGTCTAGAGGATGATTTTAGCTAGGTGAAAATGAATTGGATACATTTTTAGTATTGGGTTGTATGAGGAAATAATTCTTTTTACTTTATTATATCATTTAATTTAAAAATCAATAAAAAATTGAACCCTTCGATATTTTTTATGTGACATATTAAGAGATTTATCTAGTAATACTAAATCCTTCAATATATATAGTTTTTAAGAACTTACTGTCTCGATCAACATGATATAAAAGATATAGTTTTTGAGAAGTGTAATGCTATATTTTTCTTTTACATATGTTACAAATTCTGGTAGGAACAAGGAAATGATATATATAACTTATAAATTAATCATTAATAAATAATAAAATATTAATTTTAACATATATTACTTTCGGCAAGGATTTGTTGGAAAGTTTAGTACAAGAATATGCTAAATAACATGTTTCCCATGTTCATATTCAAATAATGATATTCATTTTGTTAAATTTATATAATGATATTTAAGAATTATAATATTCTCCAATATCTAAGAGATAAGTCCTTATTTTTATATTTATATTAAATGATAAAAATGTCATATCATTATATATAAAAAATAAAATTATCATATACTATATTTTTCATATTGTTTATCATATACTTATCTTTGCAGGACTGAATAGATTCTAACCCCTTTAACATATATTTTGTTCATGATAATGTGATGATATGTCATATACAAATTTTTTTGCATTACCCATGAAAAAAAAGCAACTAAAATTAGAAGAGGAGAATTGGAGGAGAAGGAAAAAGTGCATTCCCCAATGCAAAGTTTATAGTGAAGGAATCATTAGATACAAGGTGAGACTAAAAATAATTATCACTTAATAAAATAAAGAGTATAATATGTATATATTGTTATTATAAAAATTTATATGTTCAATATATAATTCACTATTTCTTTACATTATTTATTTGTAAAAGTCAATAGTAATTAAATATGATGATAAATAATAAAATAAAAATGTGAATTTTTTTTTCAAATTATTAATGTATATATATTTTCTCTAAATTAAAATAATAAAAACAATTAATCATGTTAAATGTCATTTATCTCATAGGTATCCAAAATAGGTAAATTTTATAGCAATGTTAATAGTGTACAAATTTGATAAATGCCAAATTTCATTTACTACAAATTAAAGGGTGAACTGTGCTCATACATTCAAATTTGATCGCTAACTGAACTTAAAAATAATTTTGGTTTGCGGTCTTAAGTATATGAGTAGTTGTACCATTATAAACCAAGAAAGTTCTGATCTAAACATGTTAAACCCGATTAAACTAGAAAAGCATGACAGTGAACCAGACGATTTACTTGAAATTTTAAAAAACAAAATATTATTCTAATGTTTTGTTTTACATTTATATATAATTATATATTTATAGATAAAAATATCAATTTTATATTTAAAATTAACCAATCCAATCGAATAATTAACCATTTAAACTAATTAAATTTAATATATAACTTTTCTACTTTAATGTCAGATTGAGACAAAAAAATAAAAAAAACTATGTTACCGAAAATAATAAAAAAGTAAAAAAAAAAAAACAGTGAATCAACTTTTTCAAGAAACTCCAACTGTCATTAGTTTAAGTGTTACATATTTAATTTTCCTTAAGCAAGGTCTCAGGTTCGAGTCTTGTGGATGAAAAAATGCCTGGAAGAGTTAGCTTAACGTACTTATGAATATTTCCAGCTCGGACAGAATTGTCTCCCCGGGATACCTATATGAAACCAAAAAACAATTTTTCAAGAAACAATTTTCCATTAACGGAAAAGGGCAAAAACGTAACTTGACAACCTACAATAGCCATGCCATACATATTTAGAAATGATAGCAAGTCTTTCACTGCAATGTAGCATGTGTGTTCAGTCCACTATTCCAAACACTCACACCATTTTCTCTTCTTTCACATTCTCAAATAACCGCTGAAACAAACACCTCCAATAAAAAATAACGTAACAAATTAAACACACTTTTCTTTTTTCTTCATCTTTTCTAACTCTCTCTTCATCTTTTCTAACTCTCTCTTCATCAAAACTATAGTATACAAAATTTCTTCTTCATCATCTCTTTCACTTCCCCATTATTTTCCTCTACATTGTACACACTATTTGAACCTCTTTCTTTTTTATTTTCTTTCTGATTGTACAAATTTAATATAAGAAAATAATATTCCTCTCTCACTTAGTCTTACTCGCAACAAATATTTTGTTGCCGTAATTTAAACTCGTGACCTCGTGGTCACTAAACAACAACCTGACAACATTAAATATTTATTGTTAGTATACTTGTTCGGGATTTTTTAATGGCTTAAAATAAAATGAAAATCAGTTCCTGAATTTCAAATGCTGTTTGTTTATTTTTTTGTTCATGTTGTAGCGTTGATTTTCGGTGATTGTACGCATTTACTGTTAATCACTATTGTTTTTGTGTGTTTTCGTTTTCAAACCGTCATTTTTTCATTTGCTGGAGAAACAAACACGTTCTCAAAAGTCGTAAACCAACAAGACATTGATCTAGTAGTGTGAAGCCTTACTAGATCCCACGGGACATCCATTCCTGGGGCGACAATTGTTGGGAGGATAGTGACGAACCCCGGAAAAATTAGTTTCTTACCCAAAAAGTTAGAATACTCTTGGTTGTACCAAAAAACAATAAGTTAAACTCGTAATTCTGCATTTCATTTCGTCCCTATCTCTTGTTCTACACTTGCTGAATGTTTTTGGAAGTTAATTTTGAAAGTTTATTATGTCTCTTACTTTCTTTGCATTTTTATTTACTCATAGATAACTTGCTTTTGCATATTTGATCACACTGAATGAGTCGAACTATACTTCGATCAAGTTCGGTTGGTTTATTTAAATAACTTGATTTTTGGTTAAGGTTTAATTCATTTGTTATATGAACTAACTTTATTAAGCTGAATAATGAGTTAAGTTCTGAAAGAATGTCGAGTTAGTTCGATTCATTATGAGCCGTAGGAGCCTAGGTGAAAGGATCATAGCGCATTTTCGAGATTTGAGCCATCACACTTCATGTCTTACTAGCAAACATTTTTTATTTACATTTTTTAACGAGAGGGAGAGAGATTCATAACTTAATTTCAGGTTTTAACCCATTTTGTGTCTCGCAAATTAACCAATTGTGCTGATTTTCGGGGATTCAATTTATTATCTAATGATTTGGGGTTACTTTGAGATGTGTTGTTAAATTTTCATGCATGTAATTTTCTTCATATTTCATACCTTTTTGTATGGAAATCCATTTCAAAATGTAACAATTGAAACTTGTGTTTTCTTTCTGCCTTAATAGATGGGTGCTGGAAGGAAGACTGAGTCATATAAATTGCCAGAAAAGTCACAACCTGTATCAACGCCGAATTTCAGCGTAAGTGCTAGGAATTTGAAGATATCCGAGCTAGGTGGAGTTATCTTCGGGTGCAAGCATAGCACAATCAAGGAATGCTTTGAGAAACAGTTGTTCGGTTAGTTAATCATGTCCCCAAGTTTCCAATCACCTTGGACCCAAAACTGCATTATATCCCGAAAATTAACTTTTTAATTCTTGAACAGGTCTACCAAATGGACATATCTCTTATGTGAAGAATATAAGTACTGGTTTGCCTCTGTTTTTATTCAACTATAGTGATAGGAAACTATATGGTATATTTGAAGCTGCAAGTACAGGAAGATGGAACATTGATCCTCATTGCTGGACCGAGGGTGGTTCAGGTAGCACTCATTTTCCAGCGCAGGTATGGCATGGGGTTCTGTCATTGTCTCGGTTTGGTTGTAATTTCATGCATCAGCTGTATTCGATGATTATAAGTCACTTTTGTTTATCTTATTCTGTCGTAAAATTTTAAGGTGAAGTTCAAGACTCGGATGTGGTGCCAGCCCTTGTCAGAAAATCAGTTTGCTCCTATTATTGCTGATAACTATTATGCACAAACATTTTTTCGGTTTGAATTAGACGAGGATCAAACAAATAAGTTGATCTCGTTGTTTTCATCTTCACCAGCTACTTCAAGTGTTTATCTCCCAGGAAGTATAACAAAGAAGAGCACTCTGGTGTCTAGTTCAAGGCAAAAAGATGGCGTTACTGAGAAACCTGCTTCGGATTTGAATGTTGCTAGCCAAAAGCAGGCTAACATATATGGGGGTTCCTCTGTCGGTGGTATTGGTTTGTCTTATTCGTCCATTTTGAAAAATAATTGTGGTCCTTCGTATTCATCTGTCTTGAAAAATGGTGGTCATGTAAAGCATGTCCACACTGAGCAGAGCTCCTCAGATACCCATGGTTTGACTGAGGAACACGTGTCTTTGAGTGAAAAAGACAATAAAGAAGCATCAGAAGAAGCTGTTGAAATTGCAAATCTTCCTACCGATGATCAGTTTAAGAGTACATGGGAAAGTACGTGGGAGAATACGTGGGAGTCCCATTGTATTAGATATGGTCTGAATGCACAAATCAATTCTTCAGAAGATGTTAGTGATGATTCTGAACGATTGGATGAACAATTTGAGTGCTTGCAACAGAAAATGGAGGACCTATACTCATCTGTTGCAGAAGAAGATAATTCTGGCTTACCTCAATCTTTTCTATGTGAGACTCTGCCCACTGATTATGCGGCATGCGAAGGTGAACACTTGGAGACCGGAGTTTCAGAGGGTGATACTTATTTGCCAGACAAACCTGAGATAGAAAATTGTTGCTTGTCTGAACCAGACTCGCTTTCTAATGTCAAATTACCCTCTGATGTTCATTTTGTTGTAGACAAGGTAACTTACGGTCCTTGCCATCCTTTTCTTTACAACTTTTATAATCGTGGTGTTTTAACCAACTAATTTAGTATCATTTGTGCACTGTTGTCTGTAAAGATACAACAAGAAGTTAACACATTGAAGCTAAAGCAGTTCAAACAGGAACAGAAAATCAGTACATTGGGGAAGCAATTGGTATGCATCTTATTATTATTGAGATTTATAGCTCTAAATAGTTCCATTTGATTGACTTCTTTCTTTAATATCACTGAATGCATCCTCCCTATAAAGATGCTCATCCTAGCCGACAGTGGCAGCGGCAGGGGGTGACATGTCTATGCTATGGTCATCCCCAGCTATTCCCCCCTTAATTTTACTAAATAATTTTTTTATATGATACCCCTTATTTCAAATATTTGTAAGTATTGGTAGTGTACTTATTGAAAGGTAAACAAATCTTAGTAATATTTATCTTTCTCATGTCTTTTTACATTTTTACTTCTATGATGTTTGAAGTAGTCTATACTAGATAATGTTAATGACTATCAAGGTTGTTTCATATAAAGATGCATGTGTTAGTTACATTTTTCTTTACTTATGTCATGTGCTCTTCAATCTTGGCCCTCCCTATAATAAAATCCTTGGAACACCTCTGCTCCTCACCTTTCCAATTGTCCCTCCCCATTTTTGGGGGGCGGGCGGATGTCATAGGTTGCTGTGGATGGTTTGTAATATTTCAAGTGTTAGTTTACCTATGTGTTCATGTAGCAATATATTTGGAAATTCAGGTTCTATCAAGAACAGAGATAACGTACTTGAAACAACAATTGGAGACATCAGGATATATCTCATTTCAAGAAACCAATGGTGTTGTAGAATCTGAATCAAAAATTGATGAATCAATTCTAATAATAGGAGGTTTCAATGGGTTATTCGATGTGTCAGCTTTGGAATGCTATTGTCCTTCACGTGATTTATTGGTACCCCTTTGTCCAATGAATTCCACACGATCATATACCTCTACCGTGAAGTTAAATGATGAAGTTTATGTTATTGGTGGCTTAGATGATAATTTGTGGCATGACACAGGTATAATTCTTTCCTTTTTATATAGAGATGTTTTTGTGTTCTTCTTTGTGCTCAACTTAATACTTCCTCTCTTAAAGTGTTGAAGATCTGATTTTGTTATTTTGCAGTTGAATCATACAACCTGGTGGAAAATCAATGGGTCACTCGTCCTTCTCTGAATCGAAAGAAAGGAAGTCTTGCTGGGATTTCTTTGAATGAGAAGGTTTTCGCCATAGGAGGTGGCAATGGAGTAGAATGTTTTTCTGAGGTTGAGGTATTTGATCTAGATATAGGAAGGTGGATCCCCACACAGTCAATGTTGAATAAGGTAAAATTGTCCACCTCTTAAGCACTATGTGTTGGTCACATTTGGTGCCAGAAGCACATAATCTATTCCTTAAATATACAGCTTTAGAGATGTTGAAGCCATGCCTTTACTTCTTTGAATCAAGTTTGTTTCCTCTTATTGGGGGTAGAAGATTCTGAGATGAGTTTGTCATACAATTATTGATACAAAGTTTTACCCTGAAATTTTCACCCCTACGGCCCTACTTTACATGGAATGCTGGTGATGGAAAATTTACTTAGAACTGTATGTTGCAAATATCAAATTCTAATATGCTGTGATTCAGTTTTTTAAACCTTAAAAAATAAAAACCTTAAGCATTTTCAGATTTCTTGTATGTCAAGATTACTGTGTGCAACTTGTAGATTGCAATGTATCATTTAATAAGTTATCAGAAATGCTCGTGCATTTCAATGGCTAAACTATGGTAAATTGGTGCTTAAGCATTTTACTTTTTTTCTGCCAGAGACTTACTCCAGCTGCAGCGGAAATTAATGGCATGATATATGTTGTAGGTGGATTTGATGAAGTTGATTACTTGAAGTAAGAATCTATTGACTCTTTCTCAACAATTGATTATCATCTAATTTCTAGACCTACTGTCATCAATGTGCTAGAGTTATTCCAGTCTAATATTGTAATTTTTACCAACACTAAACAGTTGTGTTGTATACATCTAAGGCAATGAAAATGATCTCATGATACCCATACTTGATACAGATTGGCATATTTTCTGTGATTATATATGATTGTTGAATTAAACTGATAGGGAAATGAAATTTTATGTTTCCCACAAAATAAGCTTCAGTCAAATATTTTTTGTTTATAAGCAATGTTTTTTATGGGGCGGGGAAAATTCAGGCTTTGAACCCAAGTGTTCTCTCATACTTTATGGCTCACAACTCTACCAATTGAGCTGATTCTTGGGGATACCTTTAATCAGATCTATTGTAGCTAATAACCTTTCTTCTCGAATGACTGTGATACGGATGCTTATGTAGTCATTTCCTCAAAAATTACTAAAGGCTTATTTGATACCAACCTTGTTCAAGTTCTTTCGTACATATTAGGAGGGGTCGGCTACATGGATCGAACAATGCTATAATGCTCTATCATAAATTATGTTCAAGTTCTTTCATATCATGATCATTTTTATGAGTTTTTCTTTTTGTGTCCATGGGCACATTTTACAGATTCCCAAACTTGCAATTTTTAATGAGGAAATGATATATTTATCATTTTGAGGGATGATATATTTAATTTTCCCATAAAAACTTGTTTTTTCCTTCAGATTCCTAAACATATTTTCATGGACGCACGTTAGAGAACATGTGTTTCAATTATTATGGTACAGTTTATGTTTGGTTCTAAATTCCAACAACAATTGTGTCTTTTTCAGCTGTAGCCTGTAGGTCATTACTAAGATTTTGTTATACTTAGGATAGATATTTGTTTGTTCCTTTTCTTAATCATGAAAATATAGGTAGAGTACTTTGATTCTCACATTTAACTATGACTATATATATATATATATATATATATATATATCATATTTCAGTTCCTTATCTCCCTTCCTTCAAATTCTCAACTTTTTTAATATCTCCTGCATTGAAGGATGGAATCATAAGATTAGAAATTGTCTTTAAGAGCTTTAGCATTTATATTAGAGTACCGGTTTTGACTCCTTCCTATTATTAACCTCGTCGTGTCTAATTTTGTGAAGCAGTTTTCTTAGTTCTCCTTTATTTCAGGTCAATGGAGAGATTTGATCCCCGTGAGAAATCATGGTCTAGACTTGAAAGTATGTCCACAAAGAGAGGCTGCCACTCTTTAACTGTCTTAAATGATAAATTGTAAGTTAGTATTCTATTTCCTCTTGTTTAGTACATATGTTATGGCTATCAGGTTGACACCCAAATAGTACTAGAACCTAAGTGAGTTCAAAAACCATTTAATAGCATCTTAGGTTCTAAATTATGCAAGAAAGAGTTTCATAGCATGCAACAATAAAAAGGGAAGGAAAATGCCCTTGTCGTGCTTGTATTTTGGTGGACATAGACATGCCACTATGTCGTAGTTTGTTGATTGCATGAAACCGACTTGTCATCTCATCAAATAAGGACTTATCTATGTATTTATTTTTTTGGAAGAGGGAAGGGGGCATATGGTAACTTGGTAAGTAAACAAGGACAGAAGCTGTAGTAAAAGGGCAATTATCATAAAATAGTGCGAATGTTAGTAAAAGGGTGGCCTAATGCACCACGCTCTCACTTAGTGGGGTCTATGGAGGGTAGTTGTACACAATCTTACCTGCATACGGAGAGGCTATTTCCAGGATTTGAACCTGTACCTCATGGTCACTAAGCAGCAACCTTATCATTGCGACAAGTCCATCGGACTGACCTATAGGCTACAGCCAAAAAAGTCCAATACATGCTAACCATTACTAACAACAATTGAACCTGTGACCTCATGGTCACTAAGAAGCAATCTTACCATTGCGTCAAGTCTAATCTTGTTGTTTTACTTTCCTAACAAGGGAATGACCCATCCTAGGGAACATGTGTTAGCGCCTAAACAGGTAAAGGTGCTGAGAAGCTTCTACCAAGGCCACACAAGCATGATATTTACTTTTATTTTTGTAAAAAATGCAAAAGAATTATACACACAATGCTCTTTGCAGATATGCCATTGGAGGCTACAATGGAGAAAAGATGGTTTCAACAGTCGAGGTATTTGACCCTCGTATTGGTTCATGGATGATGGGCGAATCCATGAACACTTCAAGAGGATATTTTTCTGCCGTTGTAATTGGAAATTCAATTTTCGCCATTGGCGGTGTGAATGATACTGGTGTTGTTTTAGACACGGTATGCAATATCTCCATCACCTTCATACAGCTTTGATTCTTTCGTCATAACTCTGATATACTATATCATTGTTTCTAATGAGTGATTTACTATCTTTCTTTCTCTAACGTATTAATAATAACATGAATGATACTTCTTGATCACTATGGTAGGTTGAACGTTACGATGAGGCTCATGGCTGGCAACCCACTTGTCTGAAAGCTATCGGGAAAAGATGCAAATTTTCTGCTGTGCCCTTATCAGGTATGATTACGGATTTACAGTATGCTTTAATGTATCTTGCTTATGCTGCCAATGAGATTAATTCACACGATGTCCAGTTGGTATATAAACTTCTTGCTCATTCTGTCATTAAAAAAAATGGTGGCCCAGTGCATGGTGCTCTCACTTAGCGTGGTTTGGAGAGGGTAGATGTACGCAACCTTAACCCTGCATTTTGTTATTCCAGTTGGTATATAAACTTCTTGGTCATTCTGTCATCATTCAAGTTGGTATATTGAAAAGTCATTAATACTACTTAGATACTACTGGGTATCTTTCTGAACTACCATCTTAACTGCCTAAGCAAAACCCAAATTTAAGTGTTTGTTTCTGCTGGAAAAATATCAAAGTATGTCAAATTTAACTGCTTAATTTTCAAAGTAATAGTATTTGAACAGAGTTTATACTCATCAATTATTCACAAGCTTTATTCTCATAGGATATTAATGACTAATGAGGTTTGCATATGGTTCATTTTTAATTAATGCTAATTATAGCTTATAAAAAAACTAATGCTAATTATATGGTTGGAAGTCATTTAGTTTTGAGAATATTTCAATTTGATTAGTGATTCATTTTTTGTTTTTCGTTATTATCTTTATTAGCGAGGTTAAAACTGCGTACATCTACCACCCAAATCTCATTATGTTGGATCCACATGCACTGGACTATCTTTTTTATCATGTCAAAATGTCATGTTAACCTATGTCAATATCATTCACAATTTATTCGTCTAATATGGTGGATATCTTTATGATACTGGGGGAGATTGCTTTTTGAAAGGAAAACAAAACTGTCTTGGGTAAGGGTTTTTGATAAAACGTTCAGTGGATTGGTAAAAAAATGGCTTTGTGCACATAGAAATTAACTTGCCTAACAAGTATACATAAATGACATCTACCACTTAACTAGAGGATAATACATTTAGTTAATTTCTACTAACACATGATGTTTACAATATAAGTAGCATAAGTTGCAACCAAACATGTGGTAGCTAAGTTAGTTTTTCCGAATAGAGATCTGTTGTCCTAAATCATGTCTCATATGTTGTCCCACTCCAATGAAATCATGCATTGTCAATTAAATTTTTTAAATTTTCATTATTAATGTTGTTTTTGCTTCATTTTCATTGGTGTGGAATAACATATGAGACATGATTTGAGATAGAGGTTTTCTCAGATATTTATTCGGTAGTAGAAAATGTGTTAAAATTATAGTTATCAATGGTTTGAACTTTGAAAGACCTACTTTTCTTTGTAACCAATGTAATTACTAATGCCATGGATTGTCTACTGTAGGATAAATCTTGGGAAGCTTGGTATTGTTTTCAGCTCCTGTTACAATTGATGGTGATGAAGACAACCTTTGATTCCTATAATTCTATATGACTTAGCTTTGTATTTGGATCTGAGATTTGCATTCCTATATTCTCTGGTTCACATATCTTAGAAAACAACCTCTATGCTTTTAGCCGGAATCTTATTAAAAATCGGATCGTATAGATTAGTTCGAATTAATATGGAATTATTTTAC
This sequence comes from Lupinus angustifolius, assembly GCF_001865875.1. Lineage (NCBI taxonomy): Eukaryota > Viridiplantae > Streptophyta > Magnoliopsida > Fabales > Fabaceae > Lupinus > Lupinus angustifolius. The sequence continues at coordinate 21,516,232 of NC_032011.1, read as the reverse complement.
CCGGCGCTCATTCTAAATTTTCTTAAGTGTTTTGTTACAACTTACAAGTATATGTAAAGCCAGATTGCTTATGTTCACTAAGATGCATACATAATCTTTGAATAGCTAACTTAATACAATTTAAGCAACTAGTATACAAAGTATGTTCTTCAATAACAGAGTGTAATTGTTTCTCAGACCAATAGGTCTTTACCGGTATAGTGATCGTAATACTCCATTAGTTCCTTGAAATATCGGAAGGTCAAAAATTTGATTAGTAGGAGAGTAGTTATGTATCTTGAAAGAGATTAATTTTTTACCTTTAAGGTGAGGAATACTCCTGATACTTTGATAGTACAAAAAAAATCAATAGATCTTTAGTTTCCCTTAAGATGACTAAATTCATTGTTATTAAAGATGTCCTGAATGTATGGGACTTCCCCAGAAGGGCAGAAGTAATGTTCATCCAATTCTAATGTTTCTCCCACTACTTTATTGCTCCTTCAACTAAATCCAGAATGCTTAAAAAATAAAAAATAAAACTCTTAGGAGTTCCCATGTAATTTTTCACAAAAAGTTGTATGCACGAAATTTTTACACAATTATTGTATAATCTACCATGGTATACCAAATTTTGATATTGGAACCTCCACGAATAAATCAAACAGGCGTGCCACACAATTAACTAAATGAATAGTGTAGGTTTTTATTTAATTAGTGGAGGTTTTCAACCTCCACTATCAATTTCCCATTACAATTAACTTTTAGAATGCGGGCAGTTCTTATGTGGACAATTAGTGACTTTCCTGGTTTAGGCATTTTATCTGGTTGGAACATGCATACGGGTTTAGCTTGTCCTACTTGTAACTTTGATGCAGAACCTTGTCGTCTTCCTCATAGTAGTAAGTGGTGTTTTATGGATCATCGTCACTTTCTAAGTAGAAATCACAGATTTAGATTGATTCATGCTCGCTTTGATGGAAGCACTGAAGAACGAAATCCACCATCCAAATTATCAGGATATGATATTCTTAGGGAGGTGGAAAATATTAATGTTACATTTGGGAATGAAGCAAATCTGAATGGTACTGAAAAAAGATATAGAGAAGAACCTAAGCAATGGAATAAAAGAAGCATATTCTTTGAATTTCCATATTGGGAGTTTAATTTGTTGCATCATTGTCTAGATTTTATGCATATTGAAAAAATATTTTTGACAATATCATATATACTTTGCTCCATGATAAGTCTAAATCAAAAGACAATCTTAAAGCCCGAAAAGATTTGAAAGAAATAGGCATAAGGTCTGATCTTTGGCCGGTTGATAATGGTAGATATAACCTTGCTTTGTTTTCACTAACCCGTGACAACAAGAAGTTATTCCTCAAAGTCTTGAAGAGTGTTACGGTACCAGATAGTTACGCAAGTAACATTTGCAGATGTGTTGATGAAGAAAAATAAAAAATATCTGGGTTGAAAAGTCATGATTGCCACATTATTATGGAACAATCGCTACCTCTAGCAATTCATAACTTGTTGCCAAACCATGTTACTGCAACCTTAGTGGAGTTCAGTTCGTTTTTAGAGTCTTTTGTGGTAAGAGCTTAAATCTTTTGGAACTTCATACACTCCAAGAACGAATTGTGGTTACACTATGTCACTTGGAGATGTTATTCCCACCATCATTCTTCACTGTTATGGTTCACTTAACTGTTCATCTCATAGAGGAAGCAAGACTTGGGAGAGGTAAAACATTACTACATTATGTTCATATATATTATAAATATCATTTTTTTACTCTAATTACTCATCGTTCTTATAGAGAGTTGGGTCATTTAAAATCCTTTGTCCGAAACATGACGCAACCAGAAGGTTCCATAGCTGAGGGTTACTTAGCAAAAGAGTCTCTTAATTTTTGTTCTCGATACATTGAGGATATAGAGACAAGGTTCAATAGACCAATACGTGTTTGTGATGACCTAAGTGATAAAAATCATTTGTTTGTGTCCTCTACCTTCCCACAAGTTGGTAAATCAATAGGAGATTCCTCAATGTTCACTTTAACTCCGATGCAAAAACTTCAAGCTCATCGATATGTGCTTCTAAATTGTGCAATTGTCACACCATTTGTGGAGTCAGTAAATGAGATAAAATCGAATTGATTTACTACTTGAAATATAATAGTTATTTCATTGATTGTAACATAATTTTTTAAATAGTGAGTTTAGAGAATTCATAAAAAGGAGTTCAAGGGGAAGGAGACCTTCTACTACAGATATAGAGAAGAGAGTCAACATAGAATTTGTTGATTGGTTTCGAAGGAGGATGAGTGAACAACTTGTTGTTATATTTTTATTTGCCATACATAGTAACTTTTAATTCTAACTTACATTTTTTTAAAACTTAGATTATGAATCTAGACACAATAAATTCAATGTCTAAGGATCTAAAGTTTCTAGCATGTGGCCTATTAGACATTGCAAGAAGATTTACTACTTATAATTTCGAACCTTGGCTCGAGAAGAGGGAATGAGAACGCAAAATAGTGGCATTTTCTTAACCTCTAACACATCATGTATTTCAAGTAGTATTAATGGGAACATAAGGCAAGCAGACTTGCCATATTATGAAAATTTGGAAGATATCATTGAGATTAACTATTATGGTGAGTTTAGGGTTATACTTTTCAAATGTAGATGGGCAAATACTACACGAGATAGAGGGTATAAAAAGGACAATTGGAATTTTAATTGTGTTAGTTTTGATAGATTAATTCATAATGGTGATCGTGAAGAACATGAACCTTACATTGAAGCATCTCAAGCACAAACGGTGTATTATGTAGATGATATGGTCAATGGAGGATGGAGTGTTGTTGTGCACCTAAAGCCGAGAGACTTATATGACATGGGAGAAGAAGAAGAACATAATGCATATGAAAATGAGTCATACCAAGAGCAAAACCTTGACCAATTTTGTACTTTAAATGATGAATATGTGCAATTGGCAACAAACCATGTAATTGATGATATAGTTTAGAAAACTTCACTCTTTCTTGAATGCATCATTTACTATCATACTTTCTCAGAGGTAATTGTTTTACGTAGTTAATGCTATTGTTATTTCATTTCCTTTATGATGTTACTTATTATGTCATATTATTATCTAATTGTTTTTATCTCATTTTCTATTTTTTCACATGAATATAGAGACATGTCAAAAAATGAAATGTTTTCAGAATCCATTAAAATCAACACCTCAATCACAATGTGTTGCATCTCCAATAGAAGATCCAACTCATTCTTCATCAACAATAAATCGTACAGACCCTTCACCATCAGTTCAAGCTCCTTCCCAAGCGACACATGACACTGCACCACCAGTGCATTCCTTACAAGCTCCTGATGTGTCAGCTCCGGAAGTCCCAGAAGAAGTTGAAACATTGACAGATCATGTTGGACGTGAGTGTACACATTATTGGGTTGTCGAGGCAATAAGTACAAGTGTTATATTTACTTTGTATTTATAATAATAATAGGCTTATTATTTATGTATCATGTTTACTTTGTATTTATTGTAGTGGGGTTAGTGACTGTTTAAAGCTCCAAAGTCTTTCAAATTAGAAACATTTACACATAGAATACAATCTAACTACTTGGTTTATTATCAATATTTATAGCATATATGTATTGCAATAAAAAGCATGAACTAGTTGGTCCATAACAGAGGATGGGACCAAAGAAAGTGAAAGATATAATATATTTACATTCATATAGGTTTCATTTTCAAGAGTTAATAATCTAACATCTCACATGATATTCTATTTTATTGTTATAGACTTGGAAAGAGTTGTCAAGCAAATTAAGGTCAAAGTTAGAGAAGTGAATAACTTACCTATCGGGCTACGTATCATTTTGGATTTTGATGAGCAAGGTGCAGCCTATGGTGATGTGCAAGACCTTCTTGCTGGATTTTTGGAACTTTGGCATTTGATTGGAAGTTGTTTCCAATAGATTATGATAAGTGGTTTGGTGGACGTAGTGGTATACCTTCTACTTATTTTACAGAGTGTTTTGATACAATCATAAAGGTATAACAATTATACATGTGTAAATTTTTATCTCTAATATTATTTATGTTTATATGTAAAATTGATATTGACAAATTCATGTCACTTTTTGGAAGCCTCGCTTTTGTTTTAGGACTAGTGAACGCATTTCAAGACGATATTGTAAACTTAGTCTTGGGAGAAAATGGTGTGCAAGTAGGCCAATATTATGGGATGAGTTCTCTGATCCAGCCAAGACTAGAGATGAAATCATAAGAAATGTTCCAATTGGCGTAGACATAGATCAATGGAATTGTTTCGTTCACTCTCGTCTCAGACCATCAACTATGGTATATAAATTGACATTACTTTGGTTATTTGAATTTTTCTATAGCTATTTATTTGATTACTGTGTGAATATGTAATTGTTTTTTCATAGGAACTTTGTAGGAAAAACAAAGAAATTCGAAAGAAACAAGTAATTCTACATATTGGTGGTTCTAAGCCTAATTCAAGAAGAAGGCGTGAGATGGTAATGACATTATGATGTTACTTTTTATTTATTTAGACTTTTCACTTCTTACTTTTTATTTATTTAGAAAAGCTCAATTTTGAACTAAGTTTTCTATATTTTAGATGGTGAATGAGAAACCACCAGGTCGTGGAAACTTATATGTTGCCACTCATAAAAGGAAGGATGGAACATTTGTAAATGAAGCGGCAAGGAATGTAGTTGTAAGTTCAATCTAATTAAGTAATCTTGTTTGCATGCAATGAATTTTAATCTTCAATTTTTTACAATTCATAACATTTTTGCATGCATGTAGGAACAAATTCAAGAGGCTTTGACTCAAACCAACATTGATGAATCTAAAGCTTCTCCCCATGATTCAGTTGGTAGAGTGATGGGACCAGATCACTCTGGGAGAGTGCTAATCATGGGCATGAGAGCAGTTTCTACGAATACATATAGGAATACTAGACTTCGAGTTTCTGATTTGAGCCACTCTTCATCATTTGTTGTCGCATCTTCATCTTCTAACAATTGGCGAGAGAGATGCAACAATTTGGAATCAACATTTAAGTTCTACATCGTAATGAAAGAAGGAGAGATCCCTAAAGAATTGACTAACTTCTTTACACATGTATGTGCAAGTATCATTTTTATATTCAGAATTTTGTTTGTTTGTTTGATTTTCCTAATTTGAATATAATGAAATTTGGTATATAAATAGGAGATAATATGTTGTTGCATTAGATTTCAAGAATCATAATCCAACCATTCTTCTTGCATTCAACTTGTTTATGCATATGCCTCCCTGATCAATTGTATTCATTGGTATAAGGTCAAACCTCAAAGAATATGCTATTGTTGAAAGCTCATAATTGGAGAATCAACTTTCTCATATTTTTTGGTTTAGTTTTGAATCTCCTAAGAAGCTCTATAAACTATTGTTCAGTAACTTTTTTTCTTAGGCTGCTTTACCCAGATTGTTTATATTATTTGATTTTTTATCTAACCTATAACCCATATACTTACACACAATAAAATAGAAAAAAACTTCACTCTCTACTTGAATAGAAGAAAGTTCATATTGCAGATATAATATCTTGTCTTTGTTAACATTATTGCATCTATAGAAATGTATTACTCAAGTGTGCATAATCATAGGACATGCAATATTATATGAACCAAATATATATAATGATGCGGTAATTAACAATATCTTTTTATTGTTCCAACTAAATATTTTCATTTTATTATTTCAGGAAAATGATGATGCAAATATGCCTGATAGATCTTTGGGTGCAAGAAAATCATCTGGATCCAGCAACATTTAGGATTTATGTTATGTATTTTGTTTTTAAAGTGTCATATGAGACTACTTTTAGTTTTTTGAGATTTTATGGTGTATTTAGATTTATAATGAATGAAAGATTATAACTCTTTCAACTATGTTACGCTACCTTGATTATTTCCAATGAAATTTTATTATTGTTAAGAACATTTGTATTTAGTAATGTATTTTTAGATAATAATTATAAATTAATGAGATTAAAGTTGTGAAAATTATAAAATTAAATTGTGAAAATTATGAAACTAAACATTACAAAGACCTCCTCAAATAGTGGAGGTTTTTAACTTCCATAAATAGTGGAGGTTTCTAACCTCCATAAACAGTGCAAGTTAAAAACCTCCACAAACAATGGAGGTTACAAACCTTCGCAAAAAGTGGAGGTTACAAACCTGCGCAAACAGTGGAGGTTAAAAACCTCCACAAATAAACTACTACAAAGGTGTAGATACCAGAGGTTTTTTAAAACCTCCACAAAATGTTTCTAGCGGTCATAACTGTGGAGGTTTTTGAAATTTTAGCTAGTTATATTGTGGAGTTTAAAAACATCCGCTAATCGCAAAAAAAAAATCTCCACTAAATACAAAATTTGTTGTAGTGTCATTCATATTTGATCATTATTGACTTTTAAATACAATTAATATAAATGAACACAAATACAAAGAATAGTGAATGTTGTATTGATTATGTATAAATTTTTACACTGATAATGCATAAATATTTTACTCCTAATTTTTTCCATATTTTATTGAGAGAAAAGTATATATGCACTTACATTGTATGATTTTAATACATTATCATTACGTTATAAAAAATTCATGTTTATTCATCATTTACTATTAAAAATGATAAATAAATAATATATTAAGTGTGTATATGCTGATATTTTATAAATATTATAGTCTATTTTATTAGCACTTCTATCATTCCTTATCCTAACCCTACCCAAAAAATCATTTAATACTTAGTGTCATATCAACAAAATCCCTAATTTTGTTAATAAAAAAATTATAGTGTGGTCATTGTAACACCACAAATTTTCAACTAATTCGAAAATAGATATATTTGTGAATAGTCAACCCATAATTATTTGGTTAATCTTTATCATAACTGCAATCGGTAGAAGAAAGAGAATTTAACTAGGTAATCATTTTTTCTTCATACTGCAACCCCCTTGAATTCAATAATTCATGAATTTGTTATGTTTGCATGACTGATACGTATGGAAACAATTATTGTTTCTTTCCCTTTTCCCATTGTATAAAGTTAACTCCTTTTCTATAATATATGACTGAGTTTTTCTTCAACTTCGGTACTAAGAGTTTGCATTTAATTATCCCAAAACAATTCTTGATTTATATTGAATAAATTCATGATGTATGTGGTCTATGATAGTGCAATTATTTTAACGAAGCTTATTTTCAAATGTCAGGTTACGAATGTGATTTATTCTGTTATTTAGGTACTATTTGGTATAAAGTTCTAAAGCAAATACATTATAGTACTTATATATCTTTATATATTTGTACTGTTCTACAGTTAAATCCCATATGTGTGTGCTGTGCTTTAAAAATTGTTGATCAATAATAGAATAGTCGTTAGTTTTAGGTAAATTAGAATTTAATTTGTGTCTTGATTGTGATTGGCATGTTGAAGGGAAAAGATTCCAAGATTGAAGGAGACGACAAGGGAACTAGTTTATTTATTGACAAATGAGCTTACGTAAACTCAGGTGAGGGAGAAACATTAGACATAGTGGTATTAGAATGTAGCATTGGGGTCTCCAATGATACTCACTAGTTGGAGGATCCTTAGACTAAAATGATTAATGAGGGGTCAATTGTCGTGATTGTTATGAACTTCCTCATTTAGTCATTTTAGTTATGAATATTAAAATATTGTGTCTTGATTGAATGATTATATGTTTGATATTGATGGCTTACTGATATGATTTTATAATATTATTAGACTACTACAATTAGTATTGAATGTATATGTTTGACTTACTATGGTGATAGTGATCATGATTAAATTCATATGTGAATGAGAATTATTTGCAGATACTTGAGAGACTATGGCTATCCACACACTTGAAAGTATAGTGACCTTGGGACATTACCCATTTATTTTGAACACCAAGTTATGTCTTGAGCTCGTCCTGAGGACATTTAGATGATAAAAATTGCATTGGGGCTGAGACCACTAACTTAGGTGATGTTATTGGAAATTGAAATTGAGATAATATTAATAAAAAAGACTTAGTGGACTAACTTTGAGCCGTGTGCATACATCATTGCATTTTTAGTTGGAGTTGGAGAAAATGAAAAGATACGATGATAGCAATATCATTGAGAATTGGATAGGGGCGGCATTAACGGTGACTCGTCAAGAAGCCTTGAGGGATTACTTAGGTGGATGATCCAGTGAGGGTCCGGTCTTATAAACCGTATGACCAGGATAGTCTTACATGCAAACTAAGTAGTTTCTGACACCCCCTTGCGCATTTCATGATCGGTAGAGAGGAATCCTGAAACGGACTGGGCTTACCACGTAAGCACTTCTGATAGAGATAATTGGAAAATAATTGATATTGTTACTTGCTGTTGTTAAGGATATCTGTACTCTCGGTTGCTTTCTCACTAGGGTCTTGGCCTTCGAGCAATGATGGTGATTGATTGGTGGAATTGCATGAGCATAGCATGAGAGATTACTTAATCGTGGTGTATACATTTCAATAACTAATACACTAACATCATTCATCATTGTGCATATTTGTTATGAGTAGAGATAATAATTGTTGTGTATATTGTCTAATTATGACATTGCAATTGTTTGTGTTGCTCTAATGTTATGATTCTTTATAAATCCACTTCGTCGCTTTTGCATGATTTAATGTCTTACTCCCTCTATGTTGTTTGTATGTATAAAAAAATTGTAGGTGGAGCAGCTGAGTAGCTAAAGTAGTGTAGTTTACCTATGACTCTTAAAGGCCTTAGTTTTATTTTGTGTAATTGTATTAGTACCCTTATACTCTAGCATGATTAGTTGGTGATACATCCTCACTTTCTTGGTATTTTAACATTATACTGATTTTATTGGAAAAGACAATATCTAATATCATATTGAGAGACAATGGTTTAATATACTTAGGAATTTTACTTACTAAACATTTTATGAGGATTAAGAATAATCATAAAACCTCTTTGACAAATTTCTTTTATCTTGAATATTATCTAGTAAATTATACCTTGAAATTATATATGTTACTATTTACAAATTGGGGTGTTACAGTCATGCCTCCAAGGAGTCCATGTAATTTGTTTTTAAACTGATTATTTTATTATAATAATAAGACAAATTATTTAATAATTAGAATGAAATATTTATGTCTTATCGGTGTAAAAATTTACATACAATTAACATATCATTTATTATTCATTTTATTACTTAAATTTAAAAGTCAATAATAATTAAATATAAATATTATATAATATAATGATAGTAGAACATATTTTTTGTTTCTCTAAAACATATTAGTATGATATTACCTCCAAGGAATCATGTAATTTGTTTTTAAAGTAATTATTAAATTATATAAACATTAACGTTTAAAAGTTTATACATATATACTTAATCCATTACATACAAATTCAGACGACAAACAATATATTGGTATAAAATTTGTTATATCAATATATTAAATATTCTATTCTTGATAGCATCATTTGTTAGGAAAATAATTATATTAATTCCTTAATCATAGGATAATGTGAAACTCTTAGACTGTAGTACCAAAAAAATAGTAATTCAGACAGAATTTTCTAATTTAATGAGATATACATAATTCCATCGATTTCAAGTTTGTTTAATTTTTTGAAAAAATGTTGCATGCAGCCCAAAAGTTTATACAACATGTGACCTAGGAATTTTAAACAGTAAGACGGCATATATTTAAATTTATGTGATTAAAAAAATAAAATATATGTATTGATAATGTATTATATTTAATTATTATTGACATTTAAAAAATAATTCAAATAAATGGTAAATGTTAACCGTGAAAAATCCTATAATAATAGCATAATGCCACAACAATTAATTAGTAAAGATAAAAATGTATATGCAACATGTAATTAACAATGAATTTCAAATATACGTTACCAATAGTAGTATAAAGTTAACTATAAAAGCTTGTACACTTATGGTTAAAATAATTTTAAAGTTGGCTATTTTGAATCAAACGAATTTGCTTCCCTCGAAAATGAGTCTCTTGGATTTGCACGTGTTATAAATGATGCAATGCAACTCTCTATTCAATTCAGTAAATAGATTATGAAAATAAATATCTAGCCGGTAAAATTATGATACACATATGATATTTTTTACTTTTTAAAAATATTTTTATAGAAAATATTAAATAAGATATATGTCATGATTTTAATGATCAAAATATATAATGATAATTTATTCTTATAAATTGTTACTTCTATTTTAGAGATACATCAATAAAAGGTAAATACTCTTTAATTTTAAAATATATAAATTCCGTAATGTTAAATTTTATTTATACATAAAATATATATAATATACAAAAATTCAAAGATAGTGGGGCACGTGCCCCACTAACGATCGTGTGGGTTCGTGCATGTATACATGATGAGAGTGACCTTTTACCTCTAACTCACATGTCCACTACTTTTATTCAATTTATTATAAGACACACTCATAACCTATCATAATTCATTACTACTATAACGTGCATTTAACAAAAAGTAAAAGAGAAAAAATATACCGTGTATAAGTTTTATAATTGTCATTACATTATTCATTACTGATATTTAATTATTCTTGACTTTTCAAGAAAAATAATTCAAATGAATAATAAATGATGAAATACATGTGTATAAATCATTATATTATCAGTGCATATATTTAGCGTGATCTTTAAGAATGATTCATTTGACAAACATAAGTACCATAACTAATCTTTTGTCCCATGTATATCATTCAATGTGTACATTTATTCTATTTGGTCACAAAATATGAAATTAATATGAGTTTAAAATCAGTGCATTGATTGTGTAAAGTTTTTTACACTATCAGCCATCATTAATTTGTATTACTTTTGTTTGAAAGTTAACGTTGGTTAATAAATCAATAGTGAATGATTGACTGACAGTGTAAAAAACATTTACACTGTCAGTGTATACATATTAAATCTAATTAATATATATTAAATTTATGTTTTATTTTTTTAACTAATAAAAAATAAAAAGGGTAGATATGATGGTACTAACTTTGGGATACTACATGTGGCTCTCAAATGAACATGATGGATTTATCTTCAACTACATTGGATCTTTAATTTAATATCTATGCACTTTTAGTGTAAAAAGTTATATATAGTCAATATATTATTTACTATTCATTTATATTATTTTTTAAAAGTTAATAATAATTAAACATGAGTAGTATATTCTATCTTATGTTTATGGTTTAATTATTTTGAGAATGTGAAAACAGTAAGAGTGGAATTAAAGGAAAAAACTTATACTTACATATATAATAATATTAATTGTCTTATTAAATTGTGGCTGCTATTAGTTAATTTGAGTTTATTGTGTCAGTCCACAATTTTACTTCAAGATATTAAAGATTTAAGTTTTATATATTTTATTTTGGTGAATCAGAATATTACTTTTATTAAATGTAATTTATATTGTAATTTTTATTTGTTGCACTTTATATTATATTTCATTATCTTTGTATTAATTGTCAAAGTAAGGTGAGATGTGATTAATACGTTGGTGGTGGTTACATATGATAATATATTTTTCATACAAATTAAAAAGGGTTAAGTGTAAAATAGGAATGAGAAAATTATACCATGCTAATAATTATTGTAGAAGAATATAAAAAAACTGAAACATGATTATATGATTTTTGTTGTGAAAATAAAAATATGTGAATGGCAAAATAGGGAAATATAAATTACACCATTAGTGGTTTTTTTATATTTCCCATTATAGAGTTATGGGAAATATGGCTAGTGTAATTATAAGAGTTAATTACACTAACACCCATGAGTTTTAGTGAAATTACACAAATCATCCCTCACTTTTCTACATCTACACAAACCTCCTATAGTTTTTATACTTTCATTACACTGATCACCACTGTATGAGAAATAAGTGTAATATTTTAAACAAAAAATGTGATAAATGCAATTAAGTTAAACAAAACATTGTATATTGCAAGGAGAAATCCAAATAATATACAAATTAATGTATTTTTATTATTTTTGGTTACAAAATGCACCAACAATTCTAAAAAAATATTGTTTAAATTGCTCTTATACTATATCGTAACGAACCAAAAATAATGAAGAGGTATCGACTCATATATCATTTGGACTTGTCTCCACAGTATATATGTTTTGTTTAACTTAATTGCATTTATCACATTTTTTGTTCACAAAATTACACTTATTTAAAAATGAGGGAGGTTTGTGTAGGTGTAGAAAAATGAGCGGTAATTTATATAATTTCACTAAAACTCATGGGTATCAGTGTAATTTATTCTAATTATAATTACATTCATAATGTTATCTGAAGACTTCTGAAACCATAATGTTATGTTTGTCATTGCAATTATAGATTACAAATTAAGATGTCAGTGTTACTCCATAGCTAATTAATGAACAAAATGAAATTCAAATTTAAATAAATATCCAATAATATTGATCAATGAAATAGTTCCTCCTACATTAATGAATAACAAGTAGTTGAAAAAACAAAACAGTATGAAGTGACATTTATACCCTGTAATATATAATAAAATAACAATTTTGTCACATAAAATTAAAGGAAAAAAAGTTTCTCGAGGATCCAAAGTGAAACATAAATTGTTTCTCCAAAGATGACCAACCATGAAAATGAAACTCACGAAATTAAAACAACCCAAGATGATAAGTAAAAAATAATTAAAGATGAATACATTTATTGAGAAAATTGGAATTGCTTTCTGCTAATGTGTCAATTTTGCACTTCCCATGTGTTTCTTCTTAATAATGTGATAAAGTCAGTAACAACTCTACCAACTTTTGTCTAATATCCACTTTCTTAATTTCTTGTTCACCTATCAAATCAGGTTATATGAATTTTTTTATTATGTTAATCTATTGAGTTCTATATCTTTATATCATGAGCATAACATTTTTACATAGCTTCAGTATATCATCCATTATTTTAGTAAACATAATTATTATAAATATTAAATGATATATTAACCATATAAAATATTTTATAATATTATATATATATATTATTTTCTCTGATCGGTATCACCCTCACTTTGTTTTGAAGTAATTTATTTCTCACAATCTAACGGTTTTTAAACAATCAAAATAATGTCCACTGGCGATAGGCTAGCTTTTATTAACATGATATAACTATCAATAAAGTGTTGATCTAGTAGTATAAGACCTAATTAGATTGTTAGATATTTATGGAATGACAAGCGCACCGTATCGTCAAGTACTAAAGTCCGGCAAAATACTGAGATATCATCCTCAAGAAGCAGAATGGATTTACACTAATTCCTATAAAAATGAATTGAGTATATATTTACAAGAGTTGGTTTGTGAAATTTTGTAATTGGTTTTGAAAAATCATAAATCAAACTAAAAAGATTTAAAATAAGTTGGGATCGAAATGCATCGTTCTTTCTCATTGACATCCATAGATTCAATTCCAAGTAACTGGTGAAGTTACTGATTCAGATGCGCATTTTCTTCAAATCATTCACATCAATTCCTTGCGTGTAAAATCCTTAGATAATCACTCAAACACCAATTCCTTGGATATTTGACCGATCAACTAGCATTAAGTTCAATATAAAAGCAATCCATGCATCATTGTCCATTCCTAGAGAAATGATGTTTGAAGGAAGATGATCCAGATTCGGTATCAAGTTTAACTTTCCAAATTAAACTTGAACCCAAGAACAATAAATTAGTAGCAAAGTAAATTCAAGCATTAAGAACGGGATAAACTTTCCAAAATCAAATAACAATTACAATAGAATCGAATCCAGAAGTACAAAGGTTAGAAGATTACATTTCAAAACCCACAACAAGAACTATTCACTCATCCTCGCCATTACAATGCTCGAATCATAAGATTATATAAGGAGATACGGATTAGAATTGTTCCCACAACTTCTATCCTAATCTCCACTATGTTTCTCTCAATTTCAAAATCAAATAACAATTACAATAGAATCGAATCCAGAAGTACAAAGGTAGAAGATTACATTTCAAAACCCACAACGAGAACTATTCACTCATCCTCGCCATTACAATGCTCGAATCATAAGATTATATAAGGAGATACGAATTAGAATTGTTCCCACAACTTCTATCCTAATCTCCACTATGTTTCTCTCAATTTTTTTCCAAGAATGCTTCAGAAAGTGCTTTGATACCTCTCTCATGCTATCTGTAACTACCTATATCAAGTTCCAATTGCTAGTCTCTCACTCAAGCTAGGGATTCTCGCTTGAGCGAGAGAAGATGTCATTCCCACGCCTGAACACCTCGCCTGGGCCCCAATTATCACTTGGGCGATAGTCCCTCGCTTGGGCGAGGGACATCAATGTTTTTTGATGATTTTTTTTCTGAATTGTGACTTGGGCGACCATTCCCTCGCTTGGGTGAGGCTTGTACTGTTCAGAAACTCCATTCTTCTCCTTTTTTCACCTTTGTTCATCATTTCTTAACATGAAACCAACACAACGCAATTAAATTCCTAAACAATACAACATTAACTAAGTTATCGGGAATTGTACATAATTACAACATAAATACACACTAAGTGTCCTAAAAGTCATATACATTTCATTAATAATTTGGCACTTAACATAGATCATTATCAAAAGGTTAAAAGTTCGATTCTTGAGAACAACACTTGTAAGGAGAAACATGTTGGGAGATCTTCATCCATGAGTTACAACATTCCTCCATGGGCTAAGTAAAAGAAGCATATAAGTGGGCTTGACACCACATCCTGACCCAAAACCTTAAGCCATTAGGTCTATGGGTCCATCCACTTATATGCTCTTTAACTCATCCATTCTTGCCCAATGTGGGACTTCTTCATTCACACTTGGAATACCCAACATCTCCCTCTCAATTGTGAATTGACTTTCGACACAAGGATCCCTCATGGATCTACCAACCATTTGTCGCTTCAATACTCTGTTGAGCCATCGAACCATCGGCTCTGATACCACTTGTTAGGAAATCTTCATCCATGAGTTACACCATTCTTCCATGAGCTAAGTGAAATAAGCATATAAGTGGGCTTGACACAAAACCTTAAGTCATTAGGTCTATGAGTCCATCCACTTATATGCTCTTTAACTCATTCATTCTTGCTCATTGTGAGACTTCTTCATTCACACTTGGAATACCCAACAGAATAACCATACACCCCAAAAGAAATTAGTTCATTACCAAAAGGTGAGGGATACATTCGGAGTATAAAAAAGAAACACTTTAGATATAGCCATCAATCCTTTATACCACTTTAAGGCAAGACATTGAGAGAAGACTTTCTTATACATATAAGGTGAGATAATTAACTATTAGAAGAAACATTACTTTTTTACTTGCAATTTAAGATTCATATTATTGTATGAGTTCTTATTAGATCGATGGGACACTACTAAATTGGACTATTCTTACTTTTCCATGTTTCTCACTCTTTAATTGACAAGGACATAAATGTGATACCAATTCATTGATCTTTAGAAGATCCTCATTCTCATCATTTACTCCATAGTTGCTGGATTAATACAGGGTATTAAATCAAATCCCCAAATAACAAGACAAAACCAATGAAAAGTCAAAATATATTATGTACATGACGTCCAAGAAAAAATATGATTTAATTTTCATTTGATTAATTTAATTTTGTGAAGAGGGTGAAAGATAGTTTTATGAATTTTATTTGCATGATTCTCACATGTTGATATCCCTTAGAGTTTAGATTGGTTATAGAATTGGATAGTCCTGTACTAAACAAAAATACTATTAACACGAAATACCAAATATTTTTAATGGTTCAGATCTTCAATTATTTTTTAATTAAATTATTTAAAAAATTATAAATATGTTTACCCATATTTCAATACTAGATAATCCAGTGGGATGATTTCAGTTCCCCTTCCTCTTGGGATATAAAGCGTGAAGAGTAATTAAATACATATAGTTTTGTCATCCTCAACACCTCTTCACTATAAATAAGGACCCAATAAAAAAGATATCTTAACTTTCTCTCAATTACTCTTGCATATTATTTTACTCTGACATATTATTCTCCCCATTCTCATATCTCTCTTACTTACTGAAGCATTGGAAAACATTTTTAGGTACCTCTCCAAGTGCTCTGAGATCAACATTCAGCCTGGATCTCACCATACCAAAGAACAATAATGATTAAAAATAAATAGTGAATGATTAATTGACAATGTATAAAACTCTTAGATGGTCATTACATATGTTTTTTTCTCTTACTTTCCATTAGTGTATTGTTTAAAAAAAGGATATTCAGATGTTGGACTTCATTTTCCAATACTAAACTTTTTACTTTGTACTTCTTAAACAATACTTGTTAACACAACAATAGAAATAATAATTAAGGCGACCCAAATAATATATTATAATATATAATAAGAAAATTCTCTTTAAAATGGGAGCACCAAAGATATGCTCCTTAAGAAAAGCACCCTTTCACATATTGTCAAACATTTGAAAATTAAGAGCTTTTGATAGTATACTTGTGGCACTATGGTGATCACTAATGTTGGTCAAAGTGATAAAGTTAGTTGTACAACCCAACATGTATATTTGAGCATGACATATTTCTGTGTATAATTTGTTATTAAATAATCCAATGTGTAAAAATCATGTTGTTTGGCAGGCCACCTAATTTAATATTAAAATTATATTTTTTTCATAATAATCTCTAACTAAATTCTTGTTAGGTCCAATCAAAACACTATAGTCTAGTACTTTATTTTATTTGCTACACACCTTATGTTACAATTTTGAATTCATTTTTGTTTCTTCCCTTTCAAGTGACACTTGGTCCAATCAAAATCATTACCCTAAACAAGCTATCATGAGAATAAGGAATCCAAATCCTCTCTTAGTCAAATATTGGATAGGATAGTGACAAATGTCCTTAAAAATAAAATTAATGGTGTAAATTTTAAATTACTTTTAAATAATTTTTTTATAAACATCCAATCGATTATAGTCTTACATTCTAGTATTGGACTCTCTAATACTGGAGAGAATCATATTCTTAGCCCAAGTGGTTGAAAACAATATAGAATTATAGCCTTTAACCTTAAACGATAATTATAGGTTAATGTCAATATTAAAAGAGGTGTTAAAATTGTAAAATTGAGCATTTTATTTCCCAAAAATGACAGCCATTAAATAAGTAAATAGACAAATTGGATTATGCAAAAGTGGCACTCTTTTTCCTTTCCAAATTCATTAGCTACAATTAAAACATACTCGGATCTTATCTTAAATCACAAGAATTACCTAATATGAAAAGAAAGTACATTTATTTCAACAACAATTTTATTCTCTTGTCAACAATCAATCATATATTCTTACATTATTAAAATTACTTCACACTAAAAGTCATACACATTGTAAGATGTACCAATTGATTGATAGATAACATTTTATAGCAGCAGTATATCTTCATTAAACTCATTAAAATCCATTCACTTAAGTGTTAATAACTTAGCCTCCATAGGCAAAATCTATGCATTTAGTCCTACGAATAGGAAATTAGTTTTCGGAAGAGGAGAGATTCGTTTATCTTAAGTTAAGTTAATGTTTAATAGACCTAAATGAGTGAAATTTAATTTGGGTGTAAACAAACCCCTCATCCTATATCTATAATGTTTAATATAGATTTTTATAGTTCAACATGAATGTTTAATACGACTTAGAATTTTCTGAGTAATATATATATAGATATATCATCTTCAACTTAATCAAGATGTTGCACATTGAATTATAAAAACAATGAATATCCAATCTTAGGTATGGATTAATGAAAAATGAACAAGCATACAATGATGTATTCTAATTGGGTAACCAACTTTATCAATTCCTTATGAATTTAACTTGAACTTATTTGTAAATTCCATGTAACATTCATCACTTACTTCCTTGTATTACTCTTATATCTTTGTTATATATTTAATAATATTACTTTTGATAAAATAAAAAACTTATTATTATGTATATGAACAATATATTCAAATAATGATGCTTTGAAAAAATTCAACCTGTAATAGAAGACTTATCAAACAAGCATTAATTCTTGAACATAACTAACTAGTTGGTGGTGCAACAACTCATAAGATTGAACCATATTTTCTTAGCAATGTGACATAATTTGCCTCAACAAAACCTTGTTTACCAACTTTAACGACTTTATCTCTCTCCTCTAATCTTCCCTATAAAAACACACACTCTAAATCATACATGCATTGCAACATTAATTCACACAAAAGTGTTCATTATTATACTTGGTAGAAGATGGAGATTATCAACTCCATTCTTACCAATGCCAAATATTCTTCTATCTTCTTAGCCATTTTTGCTCTCTTAGCTGCATTGTCTTCAGCAAACCCAAAAACTCACCATCATGAGTTTGTTGTATGTTCATCCACTCTATCTTTATCTCAACCAGTGTTCTAAATTGCGATTATAGTTATGGTAGTGTTTATCGTAATTGCAGAATAATGTAATTGCAATTTCGATCGAGATGTTATTGCGAAGAGATTCAAAATCGCAATATTGCGATTATAGTCGCCATTGTTAAATGCAATTTAAAACACTGATATTTACTATTTGAGAATAAAGTATCTCTTGATATAAGAAGATAAGTTATATCTTCCAGCCATTAAAATCATGACATGTGTCTTATTCAATCATTTTTTATAAAAAATATTTCTAAAACTCAACAAAATAGAACACATGTCATGCTTTTACTTATTGGAGAAGATAAATTATCTCATCATATACTTTATTCTCTTACTATTTTGATTTATTTAATGAAAATATGCTAACTTTTTATGTGATGGAATATAGGTTGAAGCAACTCCAGTGAAGAGGCTGTGCAAAACCCACAACACAATCACAGTGAATGGGCAATATCCAGGTCCAACGTTGGAAATCAACAATGGAGACACTTTGGTTGTCAAAGTCACTAACAAAGCTCGTTACAATGTGACCATTCATTGGTATAACATCAACCTACCATTTTAACTTAATCTAATAAATAGTTGAACAAGTTTATCTTAATTTAATATTTACTCAATTTTCTTAACTCAAGTTTTTTTATCAAATTTCCTTAAGTCAAGTTATAGCTAGTACAACAATGTTATCTCAACTTTATATAAATATAATACCAACATGATATTGATTTAGTAATATAATGTTTTATTGAATCTCATGTATCATATTAGATTAATGATCAAAAGTTCGATTCATAATAGTGACAATCAATCACCCTAAAAAATATTGGTTCCTTTACTTGATGAGATACCCTTAATTTTATGAAAAGTACTAAATACAATTCTTTTTGGAAACATAGACAGGATCTCAGTATCTTCAATTTCGTTGGCTATATATAAATAAATAAATAAATGTAGCATTACATAGACTTTATACTACTAAATTAATATATTGTTATATTTTTTTTTTAAAAAAAGACATTATTTTACTTCTTTACGAATGAATAAAAAAATATCATCTCACTCAAAAAAGATATTTTAGAAAAAAAGATGCAACGTTGGCCGTGTAAGAACTTTTTACACTGTCATTGTATCATTCATTCTTAATCAATATTGATTCTTCAAAAAATAATCATAATACATGATGGATAATGAATAATGCACTGATTGTGTATAAATCTTTATACTACTATCAACGCATTGATATTACACTCTATACTTTAATGAATATATAAATATATAGTATGAGAGTGTTGGTGATGGTCTGTATATATGTATATAGGCATGGTATTCGACAAATGAGAACAGGTTGGGCAGATGGACCAGAATTTGTGACACAATGTCCCATTCGTCCTAAAGAGAGTTACACATATAAGTTCAGTGTTGTAGGACAAGAAGGTACACTTTGGTGGCATGCTCATAGTTCATGGTTAAGGGCTACTGTTTATGGAGCTTTAATCATTCGTCCTAGGGAAGGACACTCCTACCCTTTCCCTAAGCCAAATCGTGAGACACCAATTCTCCTAGGTAATTATATTACTCATCATTTTGTTACTTATATTTTTATGTTTTTGACCTTTTCATTTTGTTATAAATATGTTTTGGTATTTTAGAAACTCAATATTCAATTATACATTATTTTTAATCTATCATATTTATTACATTCTCTTTTCAATTCTTACTTATTTTTCTCTTAATTATGAGAAATATATAAATATTCAAGTTATTTTAGTCAAAATATATATTAACTTAATTAGATCATTTAATTATTTCTTAATCTTAAGCATTTATCTTTAAGGGTGGAAGGAATATCATTTTTCAATGTATGTGTTTTGTTGTTGACTAAAGTAATATGTGATTAATTAATGAGTTTATAAGTGACATTTTTTTGTGTGAGTAGAATGATTTAAGTAATATATATTAACTATTCTAAGAATAGTGGCTAATTAAGGAAGAAAAATAAGTAACTTTATATTGAGAAATGTTTTCTTTAACCTATTGAGTAATAAGAAAAATTAGACTTAATTTTCAAATATTACTTTACTTATTTTGTATTCTTTATAGATGATGTATTTAGGACACTTATTCATACACATATATGAATGATGAAATTGATGAAAAAGATGGAAGGTGGATGAAACTAGGAAAATAAGGTTAACAACTAAAAAGTGATTGTGATGGGTTGAATAGAAGCAAATAGACAAGTGAAAATTATGGCTTTGTAGTTAAAAAGTTTATGTCTATGATGAAGACAAATCAATTAAAGGTTAAAGTGATTATAATAATGATTAGGGGAATGGTGGGACACAAACCCCATTGATGTAATAAGAGAGGCCACAAGAACAGGAGCAGCTCCAAATGTGTCTGATGCATACACCATTAATGGTCAACCTGGTGATCTTTACAAGTGTTCTAGCAAAGGTTTGATTCTTAATTATTTGTACCATTTTCTTTCTTAATTTTGATTAAATGAAACATGTTACATGTATTGGTTAATAAATTTACTTGGAAAAAGTTTACACGAATAAGAAAAAACACACTTGAAGTTGTTAAAGATTTCAATCATCAAAAAGTCAATAGGGTTTGTTTTTTGTGTGAAGGGTAGGTCTATATAGGCTTTGATTAGAAGGAAGAAATTTGATAGTTTAGGCAGTGAATTACCAAATCAATTAAATGTGAAAATATTGTAAACCAAGTGTATCTTTTTTGTAATATCTTTATCATTTTGCATAAGAAACTAATTCATTTTGAATTGTGTGACTATCCTTTTCAACAAATGTCATTATTAAGAATCGAATCCTTAACTTTTTGGTCATCCTAAAAATCTAGAAGAGTTTTACACCATTAAACCAACATATTCACTTTTTTTAGTGAAAACTCATAAGTTTTTAATTTAAAATATGAAGAAAAAATATGTTTTTATGGGATGAAAAAATAAACTCTGTATTTCCTAAATTTTTAACATATTTTACATGTGATGCTAAAAAATCTTTGGTCTAGCACAAACTCTATGTAGTGTGAGAAATTAGAGCTATGTCACATGTAAGACTACAAATTACAATTTTTTTACTATAAATTAAATTAATCATCCTACCAATAAGGTATCAGTCTAATTGTGTAAGACCTTATTTAATCCATAGATAGACTGAAATGTTAAATGTTTAATTTCTGGAAGCATAATTTAATGAAAGGTAGTACAAATTCCGAAAAATTAGTTATTTACCTGTAGGCTAAAATCATACCCTTTCGTCATACCAAAAAACAATCATCCAATAAAAATAACTAAAAATTATCACAAATTAGTTATCATAAACTATATTATTGAAAAAAGTATATGTTGAATTTGATCTTTGTCACTTATATATCATTTAATTTTCCTTTGACATTATTGGCATTAACCATGCAGGCACAACAATTATTCCAATAGATTCCGGTGAGACCAACCTCCTCCGAGTTATAAACTCAGCACTTAACCAACCACTCTTTTTCACCATTGCCAACCACAAACTCACCGTGGTCGGCGCCGATGCTTCATACCTTAAACCCTTCACCACCACCGTCCTCGTGCTAGGACCTGGTCAAACCACTGATGTTCTAATCAGTGGTGACAATCCACCTTCCCTTTACTACATTGCTTCACGTGCTTATCAATCTGCCCAAAACGCTGCGTTTGATAATACCACTACTACTGCAATTCTTCAATACAAATCAACTCATCATGGTTTGAATGGTAGAAAACCATTAATGCCACTACTTCCTGCTTATAATGACACTAATACAGTTACTGCTTTTAGTAGAAGTTTCAGAAGTCCAAGAAAAGTTGAGGTATGTATTCATACTTTAAAGAGATATTTACATATTAAGATTTTAATAAGATGAAAATAACATAGATAAATTTGTGACTATATGCACTATATGTTAAATAAATAGTTGGTGATTTGAGGTTGTACCATACTGAAATGTTTATAAAGTTATAGCATACTCGATTAATTTCTAGGTTATTTGTTTTCTTCTACTTTGCATCACTTTCCATTAACTTTCTTAATTTTCATTCACATTCAATATTAGTTTTCTTCATTTTATATTTTACTTTATAGTGGTTGGTTGTTGTTAATGTTGTTCTTAAGAGAATAAAATTATTATAACTTTGTTTTATATTGTAGTATTTTTATTTTATGAATTATGTTCTTAAATATGAACAAAGAGATAATAAAAAAGTTAGATGTTTGGTTAAGAATGAGGTAGGTTGTAAGACTCAAATAAAAATAAAAATGATAGTTGTAAATGTATATATTATTTTTATTTCATGGAGAATTGTAATAAATTATAAAATAATTTGTGCAATCCAAATAAGAATGAAAATATTATTTCACGTTATTAATAAATCACTCCATGTTAGTCTAAGTGCAAGAAGCTTTCATCTTTAAGCTTATCGTTAGGAAGCCTACATGGTCTATCTCATTCTCCTAAGCATGACTTAAATATTTGTTGGACTATTCATCTCATTGTCAATTTATTTTAAGATGAAACAAAGCTCAACCTCTTTTTGGTTGTCATGGGCCAAAAAGTATATGTGGGGAGGGGTATGATGGGAAGTATGTTCCACATCACCTGTCTCATTTTCATTAGCATAGTTTAAATATTGGGCTACTCCTCACATCGTTCGTCTCATTCTCCTAGGTATAATTTAAATACCAGACTTTCTCTCGTTGTCAATTTGTTTTGAGATTTAACCTTAAGAAGTATAGTTGATGAGGACATACATGCTAATACTAACCACATATCTCAATTCAAATTACAATCCATATCAGGTACCCACTGAGATTGATGAGAACCTCTTCTTCACTGTGGGACTAGGACTTAACAAGTGCCCTCCAAATTTTAGGGCAAGGAGGTGCCAAGGACCCAATGGGACACGCTTCACAGCAAGCATCAACAATGTATCTTTTGTACTCCCTAACAACATTTCCATTTTACAAGCCCACCATTATGGAATTCCAGGAGTCTTCACCACTGATTTTCCGGCCAAACCACCGTTGAAATTCGACTACACCGGTAACGTAAGCCGCTCCCTATGGCAACCTATTCCGGGGACTAAAGCTTACAAGTTGAAGTTTGGATCAAGGGTGCAAATTGTGTTGCAAGATACAAGTATAGTCACTTCTGAGAACCACCCAATTCATCTTCATGGCTATGATTTCTATATTGTTGCTGAGGGGTTTGGAAACTTTAATGCTAAGAAAGATAGTTCTAAATTCAACCTTGTTGATCCACCTCTAAGGAACACAGTAGCTGTGCCTGTGAATGGTTGGGCTGTTATTCGGTTTGTTGCTGATAATCCAGGTAAAAATTATTTGCTTTTAGATTTTGATGATTTTGCTTTGTCTAGATAAAATGTTTTAAATTGTGATTACGATTATCTTAATGTTGTTGCAACCTAATGTGACAAATCGGGTTTACGATCATAACTTAACATGATTGTTGTAAATGAGATATTATGGTCACATCAAATAATATACTTTACATTTTAAAATCACAGGTACATTATTTAAGTTAGAGTTACGTTTACAATAGAGTTGTTGTTGTAAGCTAATGTGATTAACATGGTCTATCACAAAGTAATATGTTATCCTAAAGTTTGTAAAACTACTCTATGTATCAGACCATTCTTATTATTGGTCATAAGAGTAAAACACAAATTTAATATATATTAATTTTATATATTTTGACCAATAAGAATGAAAATGTATATAGAATGATATATATCTCGAGATAAACAATGTGATGATTGTGATTATGAAAATATTGAAGCCATATATGATTCACACATTTTAAAACCTTTGAGGCCATATATGGTTCACTCATTTTAAAACCTTAGGTGAAATATTTAAGTTGGAAAAGTTTTACATTGCTTTTAGAAATGTATTGTCAACATCATCTAACAAATTTTTATTTTAAAAATTTTAAACTTATATTGAACAATGTGGCAATACATTAATTGATATCATTATAATTTTATAAGAACATTGCATGAGAATTAAATTAAATTCATTAGTACAAAACTCATGTATTTTATGTTTGATGACATATTATTGGCATATTGTGTTGTAGGTGCCTGGCTTTTACACTGTCACTTGGATGTTCACATTAAATGGGGTTTGGCCACAGTGCTATTGGTAGAAAATGGTGTTGGGAAATTTCAATCCATAGAGCCTCCTCCAAAGGATTTACCTCTATGTTAAAATCATCAAAATAATTAAATTTATCAGCCCATTAATTAGGGTTGCAATTTTTCTTAGTTTGGTTTATTTGTTGTTTCCATGAATTTGGAGAGCATTTTTTTGTTTTTTCTGTTTTATTGTCCTTTTTATATTTAGCTAATTTTCTTATTCACTCGTGTATCACAAACTTTCATTCACAGTCAAAGTATCAAATTGAAAGCCTCATATTTTAAGAGTAATGATATATTTTTTTCACATGATCTTTTTATATTTTTCTATAGGTAAAGGATCTTTCATACTTGTGGGATAAAATATGTTTTATTTTATTTTTATGTTTGAATTTAGTTCTTTTTAACAAATAAAAACATAAATTTAGTTCCTTGTGACGGAGGAAATGGTGACGTAAATGCAATGTCATCAACTCAGCTTTTTCGTTCTCTTCCGGACAAAATTAGTCCGTAACTATTAATTTATCGCTGTACCTTATAAATGTATCTTATTAAATTAAAGTTATTTGATAAAATTTATTTTGTGCTTATCAATAAAAGTTAACCTTTTTTTTTAAGCAAGGTGCAATAGCACCAAAATATATAGATGAAGAAAGTTACAAGAAAAGGCAATAAGCATGTTATAAGTTCCGGAATCTATAGTTCGGGAGATCATGCCTATTCCTAGCAAACTCCTCAAATATGAATGTAGGAGTAGAGTACCAAATGGAGTTAGTGTGAGATGAGATGCCGAAAGAAGCTAGTTTGCCGGCACAAGCGTTGCCTTCTCTAAATATGTGGGAAATTTTGAAATTTAATTGGGAAATCTTTGATTTACATATTTGCCAATCGTTGGATAGCTTCCAAGGCGCATTAGAATTACCATTGAAAATATCCAGAACCAACATAGAGTCACTCTCAGGCCAAATGTTTAGCCAACCCTTTCTAAAGGCTATATCCATTGCGTGCATTGCTGAGTGAAGCTCAACATAGATAGCATTCTGCACGTTTAGAAAATTGGCAAAAGCATAGATGAAACTGGCTTTATGATCACGAAAAATACCTCCCCCACCTGCTGGACCAGGATGACCATGAGCAGCACTATCTGTGTTTGCTTTTATCCAATTCCAGTGAGGAGATTTCCATAGAACTTGAATGTAATTAGGAGCTTTACTAAGTTTGAGAGTAATGTTGAAGAATTTTAGAGTTTGAAGCTCTTGAAGACCTCCTGAAGCCAATGCTGAAGAAGGATAGGAACCCGAATAAGAGGTCTCTCTTCTTATTCTTGATAGAGCTTGGCTAGAGGAAATCAGTTTGTCTTCAAATCTATTCTGGTTCCTGCAGAACCAGATAGTATTGATGCTATGGACAACACAAGCTAAGTTCACCTCTCTTAGTTGACTTCCTTTAAAAGCAACACAATCCTTAATGATTGAATGAATAGAAGAATGGTTGATTTGGATTGAGAATTTATCAGAAAACCAATTCCAGATAACTGTGGCAGCAAAGCAGCTGAAAAATAGATGATCTTCAGTTTCAGCATGGCAGTTGCACAAGTTGCATTTAGAAGCTAGAGTACAACCTCTTTTTTGTAGATGATCATCTGTTGGCATTTTCCTATGGAACAATCTCCACATTGTGAATGATTTAGAAGGAGGAAGAGAAGAGGACCAAATCAGTTTACACCAGGAAAGCTTGTCTCCAACTTTGTGCACAAACTGAAAAGCATCTCTGGAAGTCATAGAACCATCCAAAGAAGGCATCCAAATCAATTTGTCCTGACCCTTGTGTCTCTGGTAATCAGCTATAGCATTGGAAAGGGAAGGAAAGTTCCTATTTAGCTCCCCTGGGATTATAGTTTTGGAATCCACTGTGAAGTGAGCAATTGAGCCCTGGAGTTCTCCATGAATGTTTATAGGAATGTTTAAAGCATCAACAAGAGGCTCACCAAGCCAATTGTCCTTCCAAAAGTTGACACTAAGACCATCCCCAACTAGCCAGATGGAGTTGAGGTTGGCTTGAAGCCAATTATCACGAATTCCAGGCCAGATAGAAGATTTAGAGTATTTATGAGTGGTATAGCCTTGGCAGTTGAACTTGGATCTGAAGAAGATTGCCCATTCCAGATTTGTAGTTTTGAGATCCCAAGTTAGCTTCAACAGATAGGCCTTGTTTAAGCACTTGAAGGATTTGATTCAAATACCACCCTCATCCATGTAGGAGCAAACCCTATGCCAAGCAACTGTCACCAACTTTTTGACAACAATGTCACCAGACTAGATGAAGTTCCTGACACAATTGTCAACCTGAGATAATAAGCTAGAAGGTCATTTATAGACCTGAAAGTTGAAGGCAAGCATGCTTTGAATGATTGATCTCACAAGCTCCACTCTTCCCATTAAAGAAAGAGAAGCACCTTTCCACTTGGATAGCTTGTTGATGATTCTATCAGCTATAGGCTGCAAATGGAGCTTTTTGGGTTTGCCTTTGAATAAAGGAATACCAAGATAAATGAAGGGGAGAGTGCCCTGCACAAAACCAAGAGTAGCTGAGATTGAAGCAATTCTTCTGTGATTTGTAATGCTGGTATAGAATTTGCTCTTGCTGACATTGATTTGCTGGCCAGAAGCCATTGCATAGTCCTTCACAAGCTTCTTGAGACAATTAAGGTTCCTTTTAGTACCTTTACAGAAGATCAAGATGTCATCAGAAAAAAGGACATGGTTATGAGAGTGTAAGTTCATAGGGCCAGGGATGGTTGAAAGCTTGTTATCAATGACAAGCTTAGTGATACCTTTGCTAAGCACCTCTTCAGCTAGACAGAAAAGAATAGGGAATAAAGGGTCCCCTTGCCTCACACCCCTGCAACAGTTGAAGAACCCAATGTTGTGACCATTGACATTAATAGAGAGTTTGGCAGGGTGAAGGATTAGAGATATCCAGTTGATGAAGGTTTGGTTAAAACCAAAAGCCTTAAGAGTATGGAGAAGGAAGTTCCACTCAAGAGTGTCAAAAGCCTTTTTTATGTCAAGCTT
The DNA here is from genome assembly GCF_001865875.1 of Lupinus angustifolius. Lineage (NCBI taxonomy): Eukaryota > Viridiplantae > Streptophyta > Magnoliopsida > Fabales > Fabaceae > Lupinus > Lupinus angustifolius. The sequence continues at coordinate 21,488,275 of NC_032011.1, read as the reverse complement.
GATAGCTATGTTGCCTCCAAAGGTCTTGTAATCTAACATGTTAATGGCTTCAGAGGCAATGCAAATACAGTCTTTAATGCTTCTGCCTTTGATAAAACCTCTTCGATGAGAGCAATAAAAGTTAACCTTATAACTAACTGAAATTGAAAATTGATTAAAAAATAATACTATATTTATTTAGTTAATTACTAATTAAATAAATAATAATTGAAGTAATTAAACAAGTAAATATTTTAAAATCAAAATTTTCAACTCTTTATTTTAATGTTTATTTATAATTAGACAAGCAATACATTATTTATTTACTTTAATAATTTTTTCTGTTTTCAATATTTTCTTCTAAAAATGCAATTAAATTGTATAAGTGTATAGTACTCTTCTATTCTTGTCATATACATCACTAAAAAGATATAATATGAAAATAATTTATACACTTATCTAACAATCAAATTCAAGAGTAATTTATACTTCACAAAAAATTCAATCTAAAAATAAATTATATATCAGAATGATAATAAGGTTTTTAATTGTGGGTAGCTAATTTATTTTTAAAAAATATAAAGGGTAAAATTGGTAAGCGAATTATTGAAAGTTGCTTTCACTTTTTAAATGCTACTTCAAGTAGCTTTCTGAAAAGTAGATTTCAAGCACTATAAGTTCATTTTAAAAGCTACATGATCCCTTCAAATTTTGTTTATCGAACAACTTTAGTATTGACCTATTTAAAAAGCTAAAAACTACTTTAAAAGGTACAAAGTTTGAGTTGTTGATCAATACTTAATTACTTATTGAGAGTCCTTTCTAATTGATGAGATAACTTGATCATTGAATTTTGGTATGCTAATAATTTAATATGAACACATTATCATTGAACTTTTGTAGAAAATCCATATTTAATATATTTAATTATGATATTTTTAAAGTCTTAAGAGTTATTTCTAAGAATTAGAACTTAAGAAATTTCAAGATAATATCTTCATTATGTCTAGAGACTTATTTCTGATGTGTTTGTGGCTTGATGGATACCATTAGATAAGTTTTAGCGGAATGTATAAGATTGGGCTTAAGTTAAATTAAATTAAATTAAATTAAATTAAACCATTGTAAAACAATCCATTAACCATTAACTATGTACAATAGTTAAATTGACTATGTAAAATGTAAAATTTAAGAGGTAATAAAAAGAAAGAGATGAAAAATACTATTTCTATATATCCAAACTTTTTTGAGATACAGTAGCTGAACCTACTCTACTAAACTTATGTTCAGTGTCCAAATTCCCACCACATTGTGTCACTAAAACTGGAACCATACCAATACAAAACTCTGTTGATGCTAACATATCCCCAAATATTCCCAAAGTTTCAGCATTTTCTATAAAAGTTGTTAATTCCTCATCATTCAAATTTCCAATATTATGTCTCCTACCCACCATTACTAGGTCATAGTTCCCTTCCAATTTTCTTATTGTGTCCAATATTTCTTCTCCATCAGCCACCATAATCTCATACCATGAAACATTTCCACTACCAAATTTCATGCTCTTAAATTCATCAATTAAACTCTCATTCAACATTTCTTCTATTTCCTCCTCTTCTTCCTCTTCCCTACTTTTAAACCTACCATTATAATCATCTTTATCATTAATATTTGTCACTACAAATCTGAACAATGAAACCCTAACATTCTCTCTATTTGCCATTCGAATACCCAATGCTAGAGCCTCTCTATCATCTTGTCCACCAATAAAGAAAATACCCACATGGAAAATCATCATAGAATCATCACCACCAAGCTTTGAATCTCTATCCACTAGTATTCCAACCGTGCAAACAGCACGTGATTGAAACCTTGTATTCAGTTTTTGGATTGATTTAGCCACGTGCCCACCAAGATCAACATGGTCATTCTCATGAAAAGGTATGATAATCAAAGGTACAATCTTGTCTTGTGCTAGGTTACAAATAGCTTCATGCATGTGTTTGTAATGTGCAATATTAACATATGGTAGAATAGTGATAGGGCCACTAGCATTGTTGGAATAGTTCTCAAATGCACGCATTATATGATTTGTGTTGGGGTAATTAACACTCATGATTTTTTTGTTTTGTTTGTAGTTTATAGGAAGGAGAATAGGTGCACTTTGACCCATGATTTCAACTAGGTGAATAACATAGGCACATATTGGACTTTCTAGGATTGGGTTACATGCTTCAAGAAGTGCAATCATACCTCGTACACTTGCTTCATGATGTAAACATGTGATGATTCGAAATTCAGTGTCACTTGGTGTGTTTTGGATTGATCTTACTGCAAAGTTACTATTGATTGATGGATGTTGTGTTCTTGGTCGATGCATGTATAGTAGTTTGATAAAGGGTGACACAATTGCAGTCATCACTACTACACACATCACCAAGTGAGTGAAGGTTTGTTCATCCAAGAACTACAAAAAGTAATTAACAACAAAAGGTTAACTTATTGAGATTTATTGAAGTTTTATTTTGTTGTATTAAAAAGTGCCCTAAATGCATTTTTTAAATGTATATTAAAGAAACCATTAGTATTGAAAAGTTAAATCGAATGAATCACGATGATATCCATTAATAGAGAAACAAATACTTATTTTTACACTTATAATAAAGAATAAAATATCATATAATTATAGCTAAATGATAAAAGTGTCATATCATTATGTTTTTCATATATCCGTCCCTCCATTAAGTGAGATGATGCTAACTCAAATTGAATAAGTTTAGGGCATTTATTAAGGTTTTGATTACACAAAAGTCTTGAAAACACTTACCTTTGTGGTCGGCTCCACTAGATTTCCCAAACCCTGTTGATAAATAAATTAGTTATCAATAGATAAGCATTAAAATTATTTAATAATTAATTATCATAACAATTACTATGAGGGGAATATTAACCATTACACTAAGACATTGTTTAATGAAGAAAAGATGAAAACTTTATCTTAAAATTGATATTTTAAGATATATTGAGAATTTCTGAACTTGGGTTTTCAATACTAAGTCACTCCTTCCATAAACAATACCCTAAAACACTTGTTAATATATATCTCATTTTGCACTTGCACACAATAATATATACTTATGTAGAAGAAAAAAAAGAAGAGAAACTTGCCTTGTGTTCCCTCAATCTAGAGAAAGCTAAGAGTTCATTGACACCCTTAACATTCATGATGAAGCCAATCATAACACCATGTTTGGGCTTGATGTTGTAAGATATCGAAACAAGCACACATGCAATCATCTTAGCCAAGTATCCAGCAAGTAAGATACACTGAAAAACTACAACCTCCTTCCAATTTTGAAGAGTAGATAAATCTGTGTTCAATCCTATATCTAAATAGAAGAAAGGTAATATAAACCTTGATATGATAACTTCGGATTTGTCTATCAATGTTGTCCCTAATGGTGGTCCACTAGGTGTAATCAAACCTAGAAGAATAGGTCCCATAAAAATTGATATCCCAATAATGTCACTAAGACCAGCCATAACTAAAACACCAACAAGTATCACAATAACATAGATTTCTTTAACTTGTTTCCCAACCGGTGTTGTTCTAACAATCATTTTCATCAATGGTCGTACGATGAAAACGCAAAAGAACAAGAATATGCAATGGATGTTGAAGAACATCACTGAATTCTTAACAGTTTCAGCAGCTGTTACACGCTGAGCTGCTACAATAACCCATTGCAATACATCATTGAGCATGGATGAACACAAAGCAATTTGTCCAATCTCTGTGGCTATGAGGTTAAATTCCATTAGGGCTTCAGAAATAACAGGGAAATAAGAGAATGACATTGAAATACCAATGAAAGTTCGAGCACCTGGGTTTTGGATATGAGGGTTTTGTTCAAGTTTATAATAGAGACCTAAGAGTACTGTTATAACCCCAAAAGAAGATAGATACGGTATTACTCCAAGTTTCCATGTATGTTTTGCTGCTCTTAAAGTTGTTACTATATCCATTTTCAATGTAATGACAAAGACATAATAAGAAGCTCCAATTAAGGATGATATTTGTAGAAACTCTGTTTGTCTTGGTGGGAATAGAGCATTGAAATACTTTTGATTCAGCCCTAGACCTGATGGCCCTAATGCAATGCCAGCCTGCAAATTTTCAATATATCTCAATTTAGGGTTCAGCAAAAAAATCATGCTTACATGTACATCCAGAATGACATTTTTGTTGAAACTTTACATTTGTGTTTTAAATTGCATTTCACAAATATAATTGTGATTATAATATTATTATTTTGAGAGTGTTAACTATAACGATATTGTGATTACATTTTCATGCGATTACGATAAACATAATGTAATTGCAATTTAAGACATTGAGTTCACATATTTAAACCACAAACATGAAAGGTGGTGTGAAATTTACTCCAACACATATTTTGGATCAATAAATGCATGCTTTTATGCTTGGATGTTGATCAAGTTATCCCATCCAATTAAGAACAAATTGAAGAATTCAATTCACACACATACAAACATTTTGATCTATGGTGTACTAAAAATTATCATAGGACCCAAAACTATAATAAATACATGATATAATACCTATAATAAATACATGATACCAGATAAATTTACAATCCCAATAATTAAAAGAAAGGGGAAGAAGGGACAAGACAAAATTAAAGCATAAGAACACATGCATCAAAAAAATTGAAGACATTGTTTTTTATTGAAACTTACGATGACGTTGCATATGAATTTGGGTGTTCTTATAGGCTTGAGAAGAAAAGAAAAGAGTCGAGATAATATGTTATGAATGAAGATTTGGCACAACGTTACAGGAAGAACATAATCAAATGGATTATCACCATAGAACATTCCAGGAGATCCAACAGATCTATCATTTTTGACACAAACTTGTAATAACCCAGAAGAATCATGATAAACAGAAACAGTTCCATTTTCAAATGAATTTGCCATTCATATATAAACCTAGAATCTTCCACACATGTGTTTGTGTCGTGTTTTTGTGTTTGTGTCGTGTTTTTGTGTTTATAAACACAAACACAAACACAAAGGGGAAGTGAAAATTAAGGAGTATAACAACAAAAATATGATGGGAATGATGTTTATATAACTGGAAATTTGGAATCAAAACATTTAGGACACTATGATATTTTTGGTGAAAGCGTGTGATGTAGGTATAACATTACAACCAAGACATTTACAAATATATATGTGTGTTTTCTAAAATCAGATAACTCTTTTTTCTAGTTGGATTATGGTGTACCTTATTATTTGACCCAAACCCTTCCATCATTCTATTTTAGGTGTGTATCGAAACCCCAACTTTCTCTATGAGATCCTTTGGCCCTTGGGTGGAATGTGAGGGGAGGTATAAATCTATAATTTTTAATTTATTTAATTCAAAAAATAAAAATATATGGATTCTTTTTTTTTTTTGTGATGGTGTTAGAATTTGAGTTTAGTACTAGAGGATTTCGATCCAACTTTTTGTCTCCTCTCAACTTGCTACTCACAAGGCGACAATAATTTGGGTCGTCGTGCACATTCTGTACATTCCTGCATATTATCCGTCCAAATTAGGATGGGCATTCTAGTTAGAAAATAGGAAAGATCGGCTTGCGGATTGCCCATATTAAAATTAAAAATATATAAATTTAAACATAATTCAAACAAATCTTATGTCATTGTCACATTTTTAAAATTACATACAACAATGTATAAGTCTAAACAATTCAATATTACATATTTTTTAAGTCCAGTTAACAATCAAAACCTAACTTTTGATAATTAAGATTATAATATCCATAAGCGGCCTACCCTGCTAGTTAGAAAAGTCTATAAACAAAACATATATTTTAAAATTAATGAATATATTTTTCATACTCTTCTAGTCCAATAACTACGAGCAAATAAACCCATTAACTTAGACCAAATTATCATGATAGCTACGACCAACTCCATATATTACTAAGGTTATAAATCTTTTATCTATACCATTTCAAAATCAATTAGAAAGTAATAATTTTTATTCCATTCATTGTTACGTCATACCTTTTCAAATTCTCACATTAATACTCAATATATTTATAAAAATTTGTGCTAAATTATTTATACTATACATTTTTGTATTTATCACCCCACTGCCTAAATTTTTTAGTGAAAAATAATATACCTTCATGCTAAATTTTCCAACTAATCATCTTACTCACAAGAAAGTGACATAAGTCACAAAGTGATATTTTATTTATTAATGATTGATTTACAAATAACACATGTCACTTTGGTGTAAGTAAAAAAATTTATAGTATGAGAATATATGATTATCTTTGTAGTAATACATTACATGCTTCTACAATAGTAGTAATTAGAATTGGACCAAAGAAGATATTGTGGTGAAGAAGGTATATTTTTCAAATTATACTATGTTTCTTTATTCTATCTATTATTAATGAATAAATTGAACTAACCCATTTTATAATTTAATTCCTTTATGTGTATTTTGACATTCTCCTAAAATTAGTTTCACTAAAATTAATTCAACTAAAAAGTTAACTAAATTAAAGATACCCTAGTCAACAGTCAAATCATGTTAAATTTGAGTATTTGACATATTTTCATAGTATACCTGTATTCTTTTTTTAACAGAAAAGAGAAATAATAGCATTAGTAAGTTTTTATCAGTATTTTAAATTATAGTTATGATCACGATTTTGATTGTCATATTTACCATAAACACAGAAAAATGTAATAAATGTAACACAATTGTAGTTGTGATACTATTGCAAAGACTCCTTTAATATCAAACAGGTTGAAGGTCATTTCCTGATTTTTTTCCTTCCACATTCCTATAGTCATGGAGGGAGTTATGATGTTCTTGAGTTTTACAGGAAAGACATGGAAGTATAGAAATCTTCTCTTAATTAGATCATCATATGGAGATAAATCTATCTCCATTTTATGCTAATATAGTCATTCTTAAGCTCGAATAAAATATAAAAATGATATTACGTAGTCAATAATTAATGTAAAATTTGCTCAATTTTTACGGATGGTATATTGGTAAAGGATGTGTAAATTCAATTATAAATCCTCATTAAGATTGATGGATTTCTCTAAGCTTGCCTTGGGCACATCTTCATTATTTTTTTGTACTACTAAATGTATCTTTTCATCCTTTGGATAAAGAACTAATTCATTTTAAGATGTGTAGTTGTCTCTCCCACCAAGTGTCATTCCTAAGAATCAAACCTTTGACATTTTAGTCATCCTAAAGATTTAGCGCAACCTTAACTACTAAACTAACACATTGATGGTATATGTTTTTCAATGTGATAAATATCTATGTAAACTCTTCTCACAATCTCCAGAGAACACAGCTCACAAACACAAAGGACTGCTACATGAGTCCTTTTTATCAATCTTGGAGATTTAGTAGGGGAAAGAAATGAGATGAAAGTGAATAAAATGAGAAACAAGAATGAATTAATGGTCAAAGTAACAAAAGACAAGTTACAAAAAAATATCATTCAATTTCCTAATTATCAAATAAAGGATCTCAAACCAAAATTATTGGATTAGTTCCACTATGATCACACTTTTCATTAAGAATTACACTACACTTTTTTTTTGTTCTATATTTTTCCTCCTCTCCCTCTTCTTTCAGTGGGATTGGATAAAAAAATGTGATATACCTCTTTCATGGAGGGAGATATAGAGCAAGAATAATGGGTATCTGCAGAATGATCCAATTCAAGGAAGTGTCAGAGCTAACCGGTCGGGTAACTCAAAAGTGATTTATCTGCGCTTTTCTGTAGCATGTTCATCTCATATCCGAGATGATCCGTAATGAGTTCAACAGATAAATCGAGAATCAAAATATAATTCAGAAGTTCACCGGAGAATACGTGCTCCGGTGACCTTGAGATGGTCCCTTAAACTTCCTCACCAAGGATCCACAGAGACTCTGCAAAGACAAAGAAGAATGCAAAAGGTTATACACTTATACTAACAGTGCAACTCTCAACTCTCTTTTACATATAATTGAGCTGAAGTTTATTGCTATGAGGTGAAAGAATACCTGTGTTCTTCTAGGAATGCTGACCCAGAAGTCCAAGTTGGGGATAACCTGAAAATAGAGTACAACGAAAAGATTTCAATCCGAAAATCCGTAAACCCCTGCAACATGTTGCTTTTGAACCCGTAACCTTTACATCACAAGGCAACAATCTTACTGTTACGCCGAGGCTCACCCTCTTTGGCATGGAATAACATTATAAAATAAAACGTAATAAAACATTTAGGAACAAGATTTCTAACAGAACGAACTATCGTAATTATGAACTTCTGAAGCAATTTCCGACCCTAAGATAAGAAGGGACAGTAATGATTTTGAATTTCAGGACAGTAATGATTTTGAGTTTTAGCATGAGATGCGGAAAAGTTCAGTGATGACAGTAAAGTTGCCTACACATAAATGGCAAAAATGTAAATGGAATATGAACTGTGGACAGAAGCTTTACATTATGCATTGGTGATTCACACTAAACCTAAAAGATAAGATCAAATCAATAGAAATGGTCCATGAACGACTAACTGAAAAAAGGTTCACCTTCTCTTTTTTTCGCATTGTAATCAACGCGACTATAAGTAAACAATTACGGAGTAGCAAATTCACACAACTTAAATGAAACACATGAATAACAAGAAACACATAACAACTATAAAGACACGTAAAAGAACATACTTCTATGCCACGGATCCCAAGGAAGAAAAATCGATAGGCTATACCAACCAGTAGATATGCAGCAAGAAGGCATAAAACACTGAAATGTGATAAGATGGAACAATTATTAGTAACTTAGCCAAAACTACATCCTCTTGTAATAATTAGAGTGATAGGCAAGAAAGTTAAATTATTACATGGTTATTAAGGTGCCGAACCATCCCCACCCTCTACCATGAACATCTACGATGATGGCACAACCAGATGGATGCTTTAGCTCTGTAGCCTGCTTAAGAAACAAGGTCACAGCAAGTTGTAAGTAAGAGGTTTCTTTGGTTTAAACTTCATAACAAGAAAAGGATGTTACTTTGTACATCGATGCAGGGGAGTATAGATTGAATTTCTGTATTTTTTTTCATTTTGAACCATAAATGATTGAAGAAATAAGAAAAGACCGATTGTTTTATGTAATAGAGATGAGATTGTTAGCTTCGCTCGGTACAGCGATTCTGTGAAAGCCACCAATCCACATGCCATCTATAAGCAACAACTAAGGCTTTAACAGCACACTTTTTACTGGTAAAAACTACGATATTTCAATTACATAAATGAAGCTCGAATCAGCATTAGGACAAAGATCGACCAACATGAGTACCGAGCAATAAATATCTTAGCATTTGATAACAGAAAGAAGAGAGATACGCATGTCAAAGAATGGAGTCCATGTTCCTCACTGTCATGGTGATTGCTTTTTATTAATAAGGATAAGGATAATTAAAGACTACCCTTTTGAACAATATAATGAATGGAAACTAGACTACTAATACACAGAATAATACCCATTTACCAAATTATAATTTATATATTGCACATGGATACAAAAGAACTATATGATATTCAAAACCTTACATCATACCATAGTAACCGGTATACAATGAAGCAATAAAAAATATCTCAAAACAGTGTACTCACATAATTGCAGTCCCCGAGTCTCTGGAGAGTGTGCGGACCCTGTAAGCAGAAGATAGATAATAAAACACTCCAGTCAAATATTAGGCCCAAAATGTCGAGTTCAATACCTTAAAAACTGGGAGGGGGGAGGTTAAAAAGCCTTACTTGTACTCCTTTTATATCACAGAGCACAGACACGGCCAGCGAACAATTGTTCTTAGGGTCACCGCTTGACATTTTAACAATGACACCAGTGTGGGGATTTTTCTTATCTGCCATTGGAATAGCATTACAACCATAAATATATTCTAGTTATGTTCATAATTAGAAAGCATTATTCAAAATCATTAAAACTAAATAATACATAACAAGCATAAATAAAATAGAAAACCTTTATGTGAAGCAAATTTGAACAGAAACAGACACGAGGATTAGACTTACCAATGACATCAACATCTACTTTTGAGCCACGCCCTAGGGTTGAACATATATGATAACCTGCATTTGTCACTATGTTAGTGAACAAGGGCTCCAACCTCATACTTAAAATTTCATTCTGAGAAGTACACATGTCAGTTGGATATAGTTTATTTAAATATCACAAAGTTAAAATGATCGAGCAAGATAGAGGGTTCCTCGAAGTTTTGATTCTCTTGACCCACAGTCCTATTCAACAGCCTACATTGAGGCGTAAATATTTAGAAGCTATAAGGCAAAAACAAACTCTTCTAGAGAACATAGTTTTTACAAAGTAAACCTCTTCTTCTACTAAGTCTATTGTGCATAAGCCGAAACAATGTTAATGATGAAAAGACTTTAGTACTTCATTCAAGAAGACATGAAAACATTTTTTATGATGTTTCAAAGAGAAAGTGCAAGAGAGCATGTATGAACATTAAAGCAGATGAATTAGTAACAACACATATCAATATCATAGATTCTAGGTTTATTCTTGCAACAGCATAAATTTCATTTCTCAATATTTGATAAGTAACTAGCTACTGTTCAGTTCAACACCACTGCCACAAGCACAAAGCAGCATAGAGTAGACATAATTTACAAATGCAACTACATCGAGAAAAAAAAACAGAATTGTTGAGATTTTACCTCCAACGTTGTTTGCCACAAGTGCACTGCACTCCATCCCACAACGTGTAGGCCCGCCACAATCCTAAAAAAATGAGACAATCAAATACGGAGAGAAAATGTAAAAGTATGGATAATAAATATCAATTCTAATATTTTAAGAAATTTGATGAAATATACAGGGTGAGCCTCGACACAGCAGTAAGGTTGTTTGCCTTGTGACCTGAAGGTCATAGGTTCAAATACTGGAAACAACCTCTTCGCTTGTGAGGATAAGGTTGTGTACATCTACCCTCCCCAAACCCGACAAGGTGAAGCCTTGTGCAATGAGCCACCCTTTTTATATATTTGATGAATTAATTATTCTACATTGCATCAGGACCTTTGAACTACAATAAAATCTTATCCAGTGTTGCAAATATGCTACTTATCACTGATATGCTCTACTGTTTCATCTAAACCTTTTTAAGTACCATTACTTATATGTGGAGAGTGACCACAAGCCTAGATAAACTGATTGTCAATTTTTTAGTAAATTAAACCGAATAGAGTTTCCGAATCAGCTTTGATGTTTTGGAACATTTGCAATACGTTGCAACGCAAGACCATGCTTGATTATAACCAAATAATTTAATAAACTATTCTTCTGTAGTCATTAAAGTGTACATTATCATAGTTATTTGTTATCAGGTTATTTTGTCAAAGTGTATATCCATATGAGAAGAAGCATGGATGTGTTAAGCTTCATGTATACAATTGGGTTGTACTTCCTATGGGCTCAGGCCTTCGAAATAATTTTTACTTTACAATTTTTTAAGGAAACTTAAAAAGGATGAATAAATACAAAGGAAAGTGACTCAACTAGAAGAAACTTATACTGAAAAAAAATCAGGAAGCGGTTAGTTGAGACATATTACAAGTAACAAATATATATATATATGAACTTCATCCAAAATGCAGTATTAGTTGGATGGCAACTCAGAATCTTAATTACTCTAGGCTATTCAATAAATATTCAGCAAATAGCTTTGCAAAAAAAGAGACGTTTACCCGGCAGTCGGTACATGTTGGAGGATCATGATTGAAAACCATTCCATCGCAAAGCTGCTCAAAAAGCAATGAGCAAAATTTAATTATAGATCAACTTGGCATAAAGCTATATTAAGACAACCATTTTCTATCAAAGTAGATGCTAATATGATTTGAACTAAAGTGCTTGTAGTAATAAACTCTAATTCAGTCAGTGAAGGACCAAAATGAAGCAAATTTCTGCTTACAAGACTAATGTATCAAAAGCCTGATATTGAAAACAAGATTTGTCATTTTTTGTGTATTACATTTACAATTGCGCAGACCATACTAGGTAAGAGCCTCGTGTATTGGGCTGCCTTTTTTTAATATTTATTAAGCATCTAAATTTGGCACGGAACGTCGCAGAAACACAGATACAGGGACAAACCAAATTCTAAAAAAATTAGGACAGGGACACATATTATAGTTGAAATTCTAAGGAAAAGGGTTCATAAATATTAAATCATTTATATAAGCTACCAGATTTAAAATATCTTGATAAGTGGCATGTTCATGCCTGTGTTGGAGCATACAATAAATATTAAATTAGACATGTATGGACATGTGTTAGACATTTGTTGTCAGCGTGTCTGAGCGACTGTGTTTTTTGGTAATTCCAAGGTATTCCGGAACTAATCCATTTTGGGGTGCGTGATTGTCCCTCCCAACAAGTGTCACTCACAGGAATCGAACCCTTGACCTTTTTTTGGTTATCTTGGAGATCCAGCGGAGTCTTACACCACTAGAGCAACACCTTGTTGGTTTAGCGACTATGTGTTTGACACACAACTACACTATCCATGCTTTAAAGACCATACTGAAAGGCTATATAGACACGGCCGAAAAACATTACTAGTTGATGAAACTGGTACTACTAGAAATGAAAGAAATTAGTGTGACCTGATGGAGCTAACCTGAAACCAAAGGGTGGTCTCGTTTACTGCCACTTTGTAGAACCTACATTCCCAGAAATAAATATAAAAGCAAAATCTTCAGTCAGAACCATATAACTGGCAAGGTGTTACAAACCAGTCATATCTAAACATAGCAAAATAATATTCCAGATTCATCATATAACTGCCAATAATGGATTTGTTGCCAAATTATAATAAAAAAGATTCCAGAAACTCTAATTCCCACTACCCTCCAATACAAACTATCATGAACCACAAGTCTCATAAAAGCATAAGTTGTGTTAGGTGAAAACATAAGAATGATTTTATATCTCTCAAAAGTCAAAACCCACGGACCCATAGGTTTAAGATTTTTATTCCAGAAAAGTGATTACACAAACAAAAAAATCACTTTTAGCACTAGCACATTTATTTGGTTTGGATTTTACAACAAAAACCTGAAGCTGCAAAATAAGGTGAGATCAAAATCACTTTTTTCAGCTTCTACAAAAATCAATTTTGCAGAATCACTGTTTTCAAGCCTGAACAAACAGTCCATAAATTCCAAAATTTCTAACTGCTTCAAATACTAATCCATTTCAGGGTATAGCAACGACCCTTTTGAACAAATCACGAAACATATAAAAGATTATGATAAAGAAAGAAACTTTACCAAAAACGAAAACCAATAGCAATACAGTGCAGATCAGAAATTAAAAATAAAATAAATATATAAATTATTATATGTATATATATATATATAAAGAGAGAGAGAGAGAGAGAGAGAGAGAGACCCATCTTCACTGAGAATGCCATGAGGGAAATTGCGAATGGGAGAAGACAAAGTATAGTTGTAAAGCTTATTTGAATCGAGAAAAGTGAATTTGCAAGTGGGGTTAGAGAAAATGGAAAATGGGTATAATAACAGAGAGAAGAAGAAGAGAGTGATAATGGGATCAACAACTACCATTGTGATAATGGGTGCAACAACTACACATCTAGTTCATTATGTTATGGTTTGAATTTGATGAAGAATTGAAAATGATTTTGGAAATATCATACTTTGTTCAATGTTCAATGTTTAAGGACCATGTATTTATTGCTATTTGCTTAATTGCTTATTCTACCCATTATTATCATTTAATTGCCTAATCTAGTCAACAATAATAATAATAATAATGTCTATGGTAAATGTTATTTGATAAAATATTTAATTTTTTAAATGTTTTTAAGTTTTTTTTTTTGTGTTATTACTAAATGTATTTTTTCATCTTTTGGTAATAAATAAATATCTTTTCGGTACATGGATGTTCCTTCTAATAACTGTCGCTACTAATAGTTAAATCTTTGACCTTTTGGTTATCCTAGGAGACTAACCAAACCTTACAGTCCTAGATCAACACCTTGTTAGTAAAGGTTTTTGAGCTTTTGATTAAGTAAATTAGACTAAATCGATTATTGATAATACATTGGTCTAGTGGTTGAGGCTTCACTGGATCTCCTACCAGGTCAAATGTTCAATTCTTATAAGCGAAAATTGTAGGAATGCACAGTGACATACTTCTAAAAATATTAGTTCAATGCCCACATATTAAGAGGATATCATTGATTATATGAAAAAAGACTAGACGAGTGAGTATATAGTAGAATTGACAAATAACAACTCAAGCTACCTGATATAGGTCAACTTAATCTCACTTGAGCTTTAGTTATTTACTTGAACCCAAAAGTGGATCAGAATGACATGGATCAGTTTGTAATTCATTTAGTATGAATCCGATCAAAATAAGCAATAATAATATGAGATCCACTCTAGAGATTTAAAGAGTCTAAGTCTACCCATTTATTAAACTTAGATCAAGTCAATTAGGCTAACCTTACCTCAACCACTTACCTAACTCGCATTACTATTATTTTAAAAAAACTTAAAGTCTTTAATAATATCAACAAAAAAAACTTTAAAAATAATAATAAAAATTAAAACTAAACTTATACATTTATTGAATAAAACACAAAGTAAAACCACCAAATTATTAAAAAGAAATATTCAAGTAAGAAAGTAAACCCATTAACCATAACTCGTATAACCCACCACCTAAATAGACCATCTACCTAAGGGTCCTAATGCAAATGGGTTGATCCATATACCAAGCTTTGTATCTCAACCCTTATCTTTATGGAGTGATACTCATTTCATCAATAGAGAGAAAAATGTTATAAAAAATTAAAAGAAAAATAATATACGTTAATATTTATATCATTTTTATTTAAATTGATATTACATTTTTACCTTAAAAATATAAAGGAAAAAATCAATTCTTTTTTCTTGAGATAAGTTTCACTCATATTTATGAGTCTAGACTCTAGAAAGACGAGAAGGGTAAACATTTGAAGACAACATTTGTTGTCTCATAAATTGTGCTACTACCTGCACAATAAGTATATGATCGGTTGAAAAAATATTTATAAATTAAAAAAGTAATAATTAATTATTTTTCTTATCAATTACAGCTAATAGTATATGCAATATCATAATTTATGAGACTTGATAGATTACACAAATATCAAAAGAGACTTTAGATATACATAAAGATTAAAAGACAAGGGTTGATGAGATACAATTGTTGGGTTGGATTCACGTGACAATTGTTAATAAAGCCCATTCACTAAAACAATGAGATACTAATATTGAAGGGTGTTCATGTAATTTCCATCCATCTGTGAAGAAACCCTATAAAACGCAGAGAGAGAGAGAGAGTGAGAAAGGAAACACAAAACGCAGTGAGCAAAACTGCAATGGGTTCTGATTTCCAAAACAAAGCTTTAACAAGTACTCGTTTTTCTGAGTTAAACCCATCACTCTCTGAACCAGTTCTCAATGCTCTATCAGATTCTGGCTTCGATTTCTGTACTCCGGTTCAAGCCGCCACCATTCCTTTGCTCTGCACCTTCAAGGATGTCGCCGTCGACGCCGCCACCGGTTCCGGAAAAACCCTAGCTTTTGTTGTCCCTCTTGTTGAGATTCTTCGCCGCTCTTGTCCTCACCCTAAGCCTCATCAGGTTCATTCATATTCATATTTGTATCTGTTATTTCTTTCTTTAGTGGATGAATGAAGTTTGGTGTTGTAATTCAGAAATTTAAGCTGCCCAGAAATTCAAATAAGTTTGATTCAAATAAAAGGAGTAAAAAGTTTTCAGCTTTGATGAAATTAAGTGAAGGGTGCACTTTACAGAATAAAATATGAGTAGTTATATCTGTTTATAGAAGAATCAATGGTTTAGATTTTATTAGCTTCATAGTTTTAGTCATTGGCATTGTAATTCAGAAATATAAGCTTCCCAGAAATTCAAATATGTTTGATTCAACTATAATGCTTCAAAAGTTTTTAGCTTTCAAGAAATTAAGTGAAGGGTGCACTTTACGGAATAAAATATGTGTAGTTATAACTGTCTATAGAAGAATCAATGGTTGAGATTTTAATAGCTTCTTAGTTTTAGTCATTGGTATTTTAGTTCCTATCTCTTTTGTTGAGATTGATTATAGTTGGGTTAATCATTGTAATGTGTTCAATTATTTTTTTGTTTATGGCTCTCAAGATTTTTTATTATTTTTAGGTGCTAGGAATAATCATATCTCCCACAAGGGAGTTATCGTCACAAATATACCATGTTGCACAACCTTTCATTTCAACTTTGGGGGATGTTAAGTCCATACTCCTCGTTGGAGGGGCTGAAGTGAAAGCAGACATGAAGAAAATAGAGGAAGAAGGAGCAAACGTATTGATTGGAACGCCTGGGCGACTATATGACATAATGAATCGGGTGGATGGCCTCGATTTTAAAAACCTTGAGGTATGTTTTCACTGGTAATTTCCATGGATAATGTGGTTATAGGTTGTGTGCGAAAATATATTATTTGTTGAGATTATAGGGTTTAGGTATAGAAGGATAAGAGGAATACTCAAAATACTGAATTGCATTGATAATATTGTGAATGATTATGTGATGATAATATGTAAGATACCACAAATCATAATACTAAAGCCCCTATTTATACTAATATGATATATTCTCTCTATATTTGAGTATCCTCTAGATATTCTGTATAAAAAAATTCAAGATATTTTGAGATATTTCATATATTCTAAGACTATTATAAATAATGTTGAAGGTTTCCTTTTCAAAATGGTATTTAACTTGTGTTGTTGTGTCATGCTTTAAGATAAGATTCTTCAACTTGTATGGAGTTTACGAAGCTAGAAAAACTCACAAAAAATTAAAGAATTTTCTGTTTTTTCTCTCCCCTTTAATCAGTTAACATGATTGTGATTGCACTTTGTGCTTTTACAGATTTTGATTCTAGATGAAGCTGATAGACTCCTAGATATGGGATTCCAGAAGCAAATAACTTCTATTATATCTCTTTTGCCCAAGCTTCGGAGAACTGGTCTATTCTCTGCTACTCAAACTGAGGCCGTTGAAGAGCTTGCTAAAGCAGGGTTGAGGAATCCTGTGAGAGTTGCAGTTCGGGCTGAAGCTAAATCATCCGATGATCCTGCAACGTCAAAACAACTAGAATCTTCGAAAACACCTTCCGGACTTCACATTGAGGTACAAGACATGCCAATTATGTTATTGATGATTTCAATCTTTACTGTGGCAGTGGCTAATAGTTTTACCAGAATCCATATAAAGATTTTGTTCACCCCATGTTTCTATTCATCCTCTTTTCTTCCTTTTGAGTTTACAGTACGTGGAATGTGAGGCAGACAAGAAGCCGTCACAGCTAGTAGACATCCTTATTAAGAACCGCTCAAAAAAAGTTATAATGTGAGTAAACATAAGTAGTAATCAGTGATTTGATTTGAGTAGTAGAAGAATACTTTCTCATACTGAAAACATGATATTGACTCTAATGCAGATATTTCATGACTTGTGCTTGTGTGGACTACTGGGGAGTTGTACTTCCTCGTCTTTCTGTTTTGCAAGGCTTCTCCTTGATCTCCCTTCACGGAAAGATGAAACAGGTAGCAATTTGGCTGTTAGCAATTGTCAATGTAGAAGTTTAATATTCTATAACTCAGCATTGTTTTTCTCATTGCCTATTATTGTTGTCTAATTTTTATCATTTGTGTACTTCATTGATTATTAATTTGTGTGCCATATAGACTGTCAGGGAGAAAGCATTAGCTTCATTCACATCCCTTTCAAATGGAATTCTTCTATGTACTGACGTTGCAGCGCGTGGTCTTGACATACCGGGTGTAGATTGTATAGTGCAGGTAGCTTTTTCACCATGTAGATGCTACTGTCTGTTGATTGTTTTCTTCCTCGGTTCTTTCTCGCTTATTTATTTATTACTTTTTGTATGGTTGCCGATGTAAATTGCACATTGTGGTTCTCATGTTCTCTTGATGTTTACCATCTGATTATATCCCATGTTGTTGCACAGTATGATCCTCCTCAAGATCCAAATGTTTTCGTACATAGAGTTGGTCGAACTGCTCGGCTGGGTAAACAAGGACATGCTGTTGTGTTCTTATTGCCTAAGGTATGTGTCAAGTGTAGTCATGTTGTGGTGCCTTTTCATATTCTACATTGGATTCATTAATTTTTCCTTTTTATGATAAAGTAATCCATCTAAATGTGTAGGAAGAATCTTATGTGGAATTTCTGCGTATAAGAAGAGTTCCTCTTCAAGAGAGAAGCTGCTCTGATGATGCACCTGATGTTGTTCCTCAGGTTCGCTCCAGGCCTTCACTTAATTTTTTGTATTGTCAATTTGTCATACTATTGTATAAAAACAACGGGAGGACCCCTTTGTTCTGCTGGATAGTGATTAGTAATAGTCGTTAGAGCTATGAACGTAATTAACCATTTGTTCTAAATTCTAATTGAAATTCTGATTTATGATAAAGCATTATGAAATCGTTTAATCCATGTAGTCGACTCAACCTAGTGAAAATAATGCTTGATTGTTGTTGTTCTAAATTCTAATTGAAATAAGTTCCCAGATACAACATATTGTCGAAACCATGAGCTTTTTAGTGGTGTTCATGTGGTAGACATGCAGAGAGATTGGCATGCTTTGTTGTATAACCCTATAATTTCTAGATGTTTCTTTTTGTGTCTGTGAGGATTTCTTATCCTCGTGTAATTTTTCACCCTCTTTTCTAGTAATATTTCTTTTATTATGAATTCTATTTTCTGATAATAATATTATCGCTCAAAACTGGTTTCAGATACGCGCTGCTGCTAGAAAAGATCGTGATATCATGGAGAAAGGAGCCAGGGCATTTGTTTCTTACATGCGTGCTTATAAAGAGCATCATTGCTCATATATTTTTAGGTGAGTACTTTTTCTGTATAATGCTACTGCTACCCGATGATGACACATCATCATGATCAAATCAATTTTCTCACTCTTTCTTACAGGTGGAAAGAACTTGAAATCGGTAAACTGGCCATGGGATTTGGCTTATTGCAACTTCCTTTAATGCCAGAAGTTAAGCACTACAAACTTTCCACCGAAGGATTTGTACCAGTTGAAGATATCAAGTTTGCGGACATCAAGTTCAGGTAAAAAAATCATAGCAACTTTTCCGAGTTAAAAGCATCAATTGTTCCAATGTTATTTTATGGAATGAACATTGAACATCATATATAGTTCTCATGCGAATGATCTGAATTCATATTAAGTGCATAAAAGTTCTAAACATACCTTTTCTTTTTCTCTTGTAAAACCATGCTGATGGCTTTAAACTTCAATTATTTAGGGATAAATCACGTGAGAAACAAAGGAAAAAGAACTTGCAAGCAAAGAAAGAAGCCAAAGAGAAAGAGGTAAAACCTAAAAAACCAAGCAAAACCCCGATTTCATCTACTGTCATGAGGAAGAAAACAGCCAAACAGAGACGTGCTCAGCAGACAGCTGAAGATGAGGAAGAGTTGACGCAAGAATACCGCTTGTTGAAGAAATTGAAGAAAGGGATTATAGACGAGAATGAATATGCCAAGTTGACAGGCACAGAGGAATTGCTTTGAAACTAAAGTGTGCATGCCTGATTGTGCTGTTCGGTACTCTGATTCGACATTCTAAAAACCTTAAATCTTGCTAGTAAGTTACAACATCCTTTGACGCAACATGGTTCTATTGGCATTTTCTGAAAGATCTGAGACAAAAAAGTTTAGACTTGCACTAGTGGTGAAGTTAAGAGTTATGAGTTCAGACGATCAAATTCGATTTTGTAGCGGGTTGAGGCCTTTTATGCCTCAAATGAACTGAATGATTTTGCATCTTATTGAAGTTAAAGTGGGGGAAAGAAGTGCAGAAATTTGTTGAAGGGTTCAATTTTGTGGATGAGAATCAAGTTTATATGAACAGCACTGGGATTAATTTTATCCAAAATCTTGTCTTCTATTTAGTCTGTTTTATTTTTCTTTCTTTTTGAGTTCCTTAAATACATCATTCATGTGACTTTCTTTACATAATATTACAAGTGTGTTCTAGGTTTTTGTAACATTAATGAACAATGCCATGCTGAGAATTTTCTTTTGTGCCCTTGATGATGGTTAATGAAATTAAGTCCCTTAGCTAGATTGTATGGAAATTTAATAGTTCATTTTAGCAGTTTAGAATATGTTTAGTTTTAGAGATGGTGGAAGAAAAGCTACAGAGCTATGAAATATAACCCTTATTTTTTCTTTCCAAAATTTGACTTGCAAATACATGCATAAGGATTCATTTGTGAGTTAAATTTTGAAGGGGATCTTTCTTTTTTCCTTCCAAAACTCAACTCATAAATGCACGCTTGCACTCTTAAGGACTCTTATATGAGATGACTTTGAAATTTTTCATTGTCCTTATTTCCCTTCCAAAATATAATGCACGAATGCATCCTTAAGCAACTTTTGTCCATGAAAACTGTTAGGGTTGTTTCCTTTGATGGGAACAAGTTTTCCTACCATTGAAGCAATTACATGTCACTAAGGAGGCTAAGTCATCAAAATTATGAGAATCATGTTTCCAACTGCAAGGTTGAATGTTGAAGTAACCAATCATTATGCAGATTGATTCAAACAACAAAGTGGCACCACAAAATATCTCTCAAATTTGCAGTCAAAAGTAAAGCACCATATTTCTTGTGAACTTTAGGACCAATGGGGCTTATTACTTGGATCAGAATGAAAGGAAAGTAGCATGGCCATGATCTCATGAAGAGCAGATATATAGCACCATTATCTTCCATTGTATGAAATTACTTGGAAGATTGGACTAACCAATGGGTATCTAGTGTTTGCCAATTTTGGAAGATCCTCAAGACTTTAACTTGGTATAAACCTCTGAATTGGGTTATAAGTATTCCCCATTAATTTGCATGATGTAAACGTTAATTATCTTAATTTTTTCAACTGCCAAAAGAATTTCCTAACACAATATCTGAGGGTAATGAACTAATCTATGTGCATGACTGATCATCCTAACAAATGTTGCTCCCAAGAATTGAACTCTTAATCTTTTGGTCTTTCTGGACATCAAGCGGGATCTTACATCACCATACCAACCAACGCCTTGTTGGTAATTCAGGAGTAGGGGTGACAAATGGATGAATTTAGATTTGGATCCTAATGGATGGATAGAAAGCTGCCCATTAATCCATATTAATCCATTTAAATTACATTTTAGGTTATCCAATTCGTCCATTTTCAATGGATTCCAATCTATCAATGACTTCCATTTTATGGATTTGGATGGATAAATATCCAATTCATTTGATTTTTTTTATTAGAACTAGAAAATTCTATTGAAGATCATTATTTTAAAAACTATTATTTCAACTAAACATTTTTTAAAATCACCTTTTAAAACAAAACACTTCTAAAATAATTTAGAAATCAATTTTTTTTAAAAAGTGATTTTTTTAAAAGTGTTTTTTTGAATTTTTATAAAAAATAAGTTTTTTCAACATTCTATGAGAATGTGTCATTTAAGGTTCTACGCGTAAATTATTTAACAAATACTTTTAGAGTATAATACCTATGCACTGTCAGTATAAAGATTTATACATAATCATTATATCATTATATCATTCATCATTCCTTTGAATTACATTTTTGAATAGTCAATGATAATTAGATATCAATGGTAGATGATATAGTGATAATGTATAAAATTCATACATTGTTAGATACATACATTTTTATCATACATCTATATGTTATGTACTTAAAAATAAAATTTTAATATTAACCAGTGTTATTGATACCATATCGGTCATCAAATCGGTTAGAGTACTGTCGTACTGGTATAGTGGTTCAACGAGTGTTTTACTAGTTAAACTGCATACCGGCGAAATTAGATGTACATATAATATATTAACATTAATGTTGAAAAATCAAGAAAAAATCAATATTTTTTTCATTTTCATTAAAAAGTTAATTTATGTAAAAACCGGCCGGTATGAGCGGTACAGTTCAATTGAAAACCGACCGGTATGACCGGTTTTGACAGGCTATGAAGCATGGATACTGATACGTGTGTCGGGTACGATACGTATCTGATACGTCGACACGTATTTTTTCCAAAATACAGGATACGATACGTTTAGGGATACGCGTATAAAATAATAAAAACACATAAAATATGATAAAATTATAAGTGTAAATCAAAATATCCAAAGTAAAAAATATGGAAATTTAAAATCACTGTCCTCCATAACAAATCTATCTTATTCTATTTTAATGAAACCGAATCTATCCTAAAATCATTGCCCTCCATAACAAATATATTTTATCCTATTTTAATGAAAACGAATCTATGTTATCAAGTTTTATTGGAAACAAATCTATCTTATCTTGTTTTATTGGAAACGAATCTATCTTGTCATGTTTTATTAGGAACAAATCTATATATCCTATACTTTACTGAAAACGAATCCATATATCCTATATTTTATTGAAAACGAATCGAATACGTGTCTTAATATTTATTTATTTTATTTTATTTTTTTAATTTTTGGATACTCTATGGATACGTATCTTTTGTGAATCCGAATGTATCTGTGTTGGATACGTGTCGGACACCGACACGTGAGGGTGTTTGGCGAATCCATGCTTCATAGTTGACAGGTATGATTGCATGACCGGTATAATTATTATACCATACCAGTATTAGAACTGGTTCACTGGTTTACTGGTTTACCGATTCAACTGGCCGATACGAAACAATTTTAACAACACTGATATTAATTAAATACACATTTCCTATAATTGATATCAATTTAATAAAAATATTAAAAGTGTGAGTGAGAATCATGGATAGATTTGCTTGAATTTAGTTTTCTTAAATATAAATAAATTGAAAATGCAAAGAAAATAAATTTTTTATTTTTATTTTTGGGTGAATTGAATATTCATTCAAATGGATATATTCATGAATATTTATTAGATATAATGGATGGATTTGAATCTATCCATTGTCAACACTATCCATTGAATTATATCCATTTAAATCTATCAGCTCTAACAGATAGATTTAATTTGGATGAATTGTGAATAATTTTGCCACCTCTATTCAGGAGCATATATTTTTGTCCCACAAATTGTGACACTTTATATGTCATTTGCTGTGATTGGTCAGAAAAATATTTCAGTAATAAACTTTTAACTTTAATAAAATTTTCAACCAATCATAACGAATGACACATACAATGACATACTTTTTAGGACATCCATGCAATTTAGGTGAAACTTTTCTCATCTTCCCATGCTCCATTTCTTCATATCATAATACAGATTGGTCTCATGGTAAATGAGCATTTCAAGGAGAAGACCAAGATTTAGATCATAATGAAAGCTTGTAGTGAAGACTTCTTGATAATAAGTCATAGCAATGTCATTGGGATTAATCTCACATCAATGTTAAGGTTGACACATTGGTTAAAAAATGTAAATAAAAGCTCTCAATTTCTCCATATTTGGTCAAGTAACCTTGAGTTAAGTTACTTATTTAATTGTATGCAATGTTGATAAAGAGATATAAGACAACAAATGTTTTAATTAAGTTTAATCGATTTAATCGATTAGAGCAGAAGACATTACATAATATATAGCGCAAAAAAGATATAAAAGGATAGAAGGATGATTAATTTGTAATAATTTAAAAGAAATTGTTATTTATAGGTGGGAATATCATAAAGATTGGAAAAAATATATTACCTAATACAACCTTTTCATTTTATGGACCAATTATGTATAATCACAATGATATATTTAGGTATCTTGGGTTAACATAAAATTAATGGACATGTGAAACATGAGGTATAATATATGATAAAAATGTATCTACTAAGACTCAAGTAAGTACCTTAGGAGAATACAACTCAAAAGATTAATTTATTAGGTAAGAAAGTCTTATAACTTCAATATTGAGTGTGAGAGATCTCATGATCCCTTTAAGGACAAATGTTTACCAGGACTTTCACACTATAAACACTAATTTGACGGTAGCCTTTCTCTTTTGGCAGCTTTACGAATTATCAGTATTTATTAATATACCTTATTTCAGCCGGCCTATAAGTATCCCTTTCCATAACATATGAGAATGAAAGCATATCAAATGTGTGGTATCTGTTATAACCATTTTTGGTAAAGAATAGATGATATGTAGTAAAATGTGGTAACACAATTTTGCATAGTACAACTTCAGAAGAAGGAATTAGAATGAAGAAGAATGTTATGTCTTTTCTTGTTTTCCTAATAACATTATTATTATTATTCTTTTTCTCTTTTTCAATCTCCGAACAACATCAACAAAACGAAGCTTTCAATGTTCGCCAACATCTCTCTACTGTTACCAGGTGTATATATTTATATATATATATATATCCACCATCATTATGATTTTAATTTATTGATTTCTCTGCAGATATGGTGCTGTCAAACACATTGCTCATAATCATTTTATTCCTTCCAATATTCCTCAAGGATGTGTTCCAATTCATTTAAATCTTGTGGTAATTTTTGCAAACACTGTTAGGATTTTATTTAAGACTGCGAGTCTCGGCGAAACAGTATGGTTGCTTGCCTTATGACATGGAGTTTGTGGTTTCAAATCCCGAAAACAGTCTCATATCCTCTAGATCCACTAGTTGGGAGCCTCGTGCCATGGTGTTTTGTCGGATTATGATTTCATTTATTCTTCTGTGAATGATGTGTTCCTATATACATGTAATAATAGGAAACCGGCTTGAAAACATGTTTGGTAGGATTTTGAAAAACATTTTATTTGAAAATGTTTCTTGAAATGGCCTCAAACTTGGAAAAAAAATTGTCTTACTGTTTTAGAAATGCACTAATACATTCATAAAAGATGAAAATGATTTTATGAGAATGAAAATAGAGGATGAATTGAAAACTGAAAATTTCCCTGCAAACCTAATACAACCTTAATTCTATTCATGTTTGTTATGTTGTTTGCTATTTGCACAAGAAAATGAGAAATATTGCGTAAATGGTAATCTTTACTAGAATGTCATGCATGTTATAATTGATAGTTTTGAGCTGTATGTCTACACTTATCAACCTAATGAATAAGGATGATGCTACACTTCATTTTCTCAGGCAAGGCATGGAACTCGTTCTCCTACAAAGAAAAGGATAAAGCAATTAGATAATTTTTCGGCTCATCTACAAGTTCTTATAAGTGATGCAAAAGAGCGAAACTTGCCTATGGAGAGAATTCCTTCCTGGCTACATGGATGGAAATCTCCATGGCAAGGATGGCTTAAGGGCGGTGAGTTAACTAGCAAAGGAGAGGAAGAGTTATATGAGCTCGGAATCAGGATCAGAGAAAGGTTTCCAAATTTGTTTGAAGAAGAATACCATCCAGACATATATCCTATAAGGACAACTCAGGTGAGTTTATCCTCCGTTTTATTTTTGTTTTTTAGGTGTGTTTTGGTGCGTTAAAACTTTTTGCTAGCTCGACGTACACCACTATGAACAGATTCTACGACGTGATGATGATAAGTTGCAATGCTTCTTTATTATTAACTGCAATATAAGACATGGACTTTCATGTTTATTTTTGGATCCTCTAAACCTATATCATTTATGCATCTCTCTTCTGTGGAAAATAGGTTCCACGAGCATCAGCTAGTGCGGTGGCATTTGGAATGGGACTTTTCAGCAACAATGGAAGTCTTGGACCTGGGCATCATCGAGCTTTTGCTGTTACAAGTGAAAGCCGTGCTAGTGACATCGTGCTTAGATTTCATGATTGTTGTCATAACTACAAGGTATGCTGTAGCCTTCATTGGTTTCTCATGAGGAATTTTAAAGTTTAAACACAAACCCTTACACGTGTATCTGACACAACTACATGTAATCATATACTTTAGAATTACAAGTGTGCTTGCTATACATTATATAATAATCACCAAAACCGCATTTGTTGCCCTTTTGCTAAAAAAGAACATGTTTCTGTGTCTGCCCTTTTAGTGATAACTTCGTTCCTATATTTTGTTTACACTTTTGTCCTGTTATACCATCCCAATGGAACTTATTTTAATGAATTGATAGTGCCCCCATTCTCCTCATAACTGTCATAAGCATGTGATGAACCAAACAAAATTGTAAGTGATTCCCAGGAAACTGAAAAGGATTCCCATGAATTTAAATTTCAAATCAAACATGTTTAATGAAATACCCAGTAATGTCATTCCCAGTAATAGCATTCTCGGGCATGTCATTCCCAGGAGTATAATTTTAATCCCCAAAACAAATGCCTCAATGTTTTCCTACCTTTTATTTTTGGGTCTGTATAAAGAGTTCTTTGAGCTATGGGTGCAGGACTTTAGGAAAAGGAAGGGACCTGCAGTTGATAAACTTAAGGAACCTATCTTGGATGAGATTACAGCAACATTAGTTGGGCGATATGGGTTAAATTTTACAAGGCAGGATACATCTTCTCTCTGGTTTTTGTGTAAACAGGTGATTGCATTTCTGTATTCTCAGCTCCTTTTGGTTTTCACCATGTTCTTCTTGTTTGTGTTTTTTGAGTTCACATATTATCATTTACTGATGCACTGGAGATTCATTAATTTCCTTTCTTGCTTTTCGATATCCCAATTGTGTTTATTTGCAGGAAGCATCCTTATTGGATATAACTAATCAAGCATGTAGTCTTTTCAGCCCTTCTGAGGTACATTTGTAGTCATGATGTTGTGATGCATTCTGTGGCCTGACGGTCATCTTTTTTCTCTTTACGTGTTTGAATAAAAGAAGTAAAAAAATTATTTTTTTGGTGTGAAATAAAACTTTTCACTGTTTGTAATGAAGTTGAAACTTTTTACATTATTCGAAATAGTTGTTTGATTATTTTGAAACTTATCATATATTTTTTTCCATTTCACCCCATGCCAAATCAACTACCATTTGTGACAAGCAAGATCAACAAGAAAAAATATGCCATAACTGTGTCTGTTTCGAAGCAAAAGAAATTGTAGGATGTAGGCTGCCTTGTGAGGTCATGAGTTCAAATCGTAGAAACAATTTCTTTGCTTGCGAAGGTTAGGATGCATACATCTACTCTCCCTAGAGCTCACTAGGTGGGAGCCTCGTGGACTGGGCCATCCTTTTTGACCTTATGGTATAAGAAAACCATGTTTTAAATCTTTAATGACACAAAATAGTTTCCTACTCATAACCAAGAACCATATTAAACTTATGCTGCACTGTTTTCTCAATGGTCTGCTTGCTGCATGCTTACTAAAATGCTAATTCCTTTGTATATAGCTTACATTGCTGGAGTGGACAGATGACTTGGAGGTGTTTATTCTGAAGGGTTATGGTAATTCATTAAACTACAGAATGGGAATACCATTACTTGAAGATGTTGTTCTATCCATGGAACAAGCTATTAAGGCTGAAGAAGGTAGTTTAGTTTTTTTTTGTAAGTGTGTGCTATACTTAATTGTCTATCTTGCCGTATCCGTTTAGGGGAACGTGTGATATTAGTGTATGGATTAGCCTTTTCAGTTAACTCATATATCCAACTCGTATCGTTCAAAAATGCTTAAGACATGAGCTGCTCATGGCAATCTCTATCCAGCTTAGTTATACAATGTCATCTGACACCTGCTGATATTACCTGCCTTTTATTGATTGATCAAAATGCACTAGCTTTTGAGCGATGAAATTTATCTTTATGCATTTAACAGAGGAATCCATTATTTTATCAGTATGGTGAAAATATGCAACTCATAAACAACTTTAAAACACCTCCTGGTTTATAAGAAATTAAGCGATACCAATTTTAAACTTGTACGCATATTGGACATTAACCTAAACAAAAACTGTGTTTTGTTCTGCTAGCTTCTGACTGACCTATTTTATTTCACCGTCAACACTTGCCTGATAAAATTGGTTGAAGTCTATAATTCCTTGAAACATTCCTATCGTAACAGCAGAGTAGTCTCCAGCTTAATTAATATGGTTCATATTCTATGGATTTTTATGTTGGCCCTGGACTGACATTCAGTTATTCTGGTTCTTAGTATTTCACTAGTATACAGTGTGCTTCTCACATTTGCAGTTTATTTTTGTGTCTTGTGCATTAATAAGCTAAGTTTATTGATTGAAATTATAGTTAATGCAAAATTAGTAAGCAAAATTATTATTTCTTTACGTGAACCTTTTCGTTGGCTCATCTCCACTTTCCTGATCGCTTCTGTAGAAAGACGTCCTCCTGGTACCTTCGAAAAGGCAAGACTTCGTTTCGCACATGCTGAAACTGTAGTTCCGTTCTCATGTCTCCTTGGTTTATTTCTTGAGAAATCTGGTGAGGATTTTACAGTCTTTGGATGAGTAAATGTGAACTTAATTATGAATGTTCTGTTTTAATTTCTATTAAGAGTGCCCGAGTGTCCTTATAGGTGTTCACTTTTGGTGCAGAGTTTGAAAAAATTCAGAAGGAGCAACCTTTGCAGCTCCCTCCAAAGCCTCGTCAGAAACGAAAATGGCAGGCTAGCACCGTAGCCCCCTTTGCTGGTAACAACATGCTGATCTTGTATAGTTGTCCAGCAAATGACAAATCTACAAGCAAGCATTTTGTGCAGGTGCTGCACAATGAACACCCCATTCCAATGCTGGTAAGCTTTCGCCATTCATGTGCGGATAATGTAAATTGAATTTGTTTTCTTCATTTACCATTGTGAATGATTTACGATGACACATTATAGCGTCATCCGATCCATGTAGCTGATCCCACCCAGTGTGATTAAGGCTTTGATGTTGTTGTTATATTTACCAATGTGAATAGTTGAATATGGTTTTCAAGTTGTAGGGCTTAACTACCGAATCCTATATATTATTGCACATCAATAACATGGCCTGTTTGTATCATTATGCACAGGGTTGTAATGGTTCTGATTTCTGTCCATTTGAAGTATTCAAGGTATTAGTATAATCCCACTCTCAGATGATCAATGTATGTGGAATGTTCTTTATTATTCCACAATTCTGAACTGAGTTTTCTCCACAGGAAAAAATTGTTGCACCTCACAAGAAGCATGACTATGATACAGTCTGTAATGCAAAGCTAGAGCGAAATCGGACGGGCGGCAAGTTTTCTGAAATATTTCAGTGGCTTTTGTCATTAGGGAAAGGTGATAAATTTCCCAAAGATGAATTTTAGTTTCTTTCCTGAGAAAGGATCCTAGTTCCTCAATTCTTAACAATGTTTTCTTTGGTGTACCACATAACAAATTTTCAGACATGAGCACTTACTAGCACAGAACCAATCTTAGATTGTGCAGCTGGTGTTGGAGAATGCCTTTGCTTGCTTGCTTGCTGCTCGAGCCCTCGTGTCGCTTCTAACACTGGAGAATTTCGAGCTCTTTTCGATAGTAGATTTTACTTCCAGATAGTATAGATTGATGTATCATATTTATCTCAGTACTTATCATTACATCGGCCCTTCCCAAACCGTATTAGGTGGGAGCCTTGTGCATTAAGTCACCCTTTTTATCCATCATTTCATCTGATTCTTGAACTTCAATTTTGTTCTTATTGAATAGTAGCTGCTGAAAAAGCCAAATTTTATCTTGCATAATTGGAGGTTAAAATGAGTGTTATGTCTGCAATTTAGTTTGGTTTAATTTTATAAATGAATCCAAAATTAGATATGATATAATCTGTTCTTTGTAAAAGCAATCCAAAATCAAATTTAAATTTGAGGTGTTTATATTTTATTTGGATCAAGTTGGCTGTGAAAACTCCACACTAAACTTTTGATGATAACATTAAATTCATAATGGTTTTCCCTTTTTTTTCTTATTTATTTCAGATGTTTGAAGAGTTTTATAGTTTCTATTTATCAATCTCAGTTAAAAGTTTAAAAGTGCATTAATTATTATTTTTCATGTTTATCCTTATTTTATATTCTCTTGATTTATGTAAGCAATGAAAAAATTAATAAGCTTTTGACATATTAGGAAAGAACACAATAAACATAATATAGTTCAATACTTCATTACTTTTTTTTAAATAACATCCTTTTCTAATATTCTAAATACACATGAACAATTATACGTGCAATCATATCTACCTCTTTTTTTATGTTAAATGTTTATAACATATAAACACTTTATATTCAATATCAAAAAAAAAAAAATTCGGGTTGAGAGGCAGAGAATCATTATGAACACACTGATTATCATAAAAATTCATATCCTATCTCACCCTTAAGTCATTTTTTGAAGAAAAAAAATGGCGTTCTAGATTAAAGTATTAACTTTCTTTGGAAAAAATGTTTTTGGGTATGAGGAGCATGATAATAGAATGAAATTGTAAAAATTGGATTCCAGATAACAACCCTATGATCATATAAATATGATTTAGGATTAATTAGTTTTTTTTCGGTATCACCAAAGACATTTCTTACCCTTTTGAAATGAAAAATTAATATCTTTTAGGTTCACAGTCCCAACGAATATTGCTATTAAAAATCAAATCATTGACTTTTTTATCATGTGTAGATTTAGCTGAAATTTACATCATTTGACCATCCTGATTAATTAGTTAGCCATAAGTAAGAGATAATTTGGTTATTGGAGACAAAAAATTAAATGAAGCTATTAATAATAGTACAATGTGTCAGTAACGTATCCTATTCTAACTCATTATTTTCACCAAACTCATCACTTTAGATCTACCTAAGTAACAAACATGACATGCCACAAAATCTAACTTCACTGTCACCACATCTCTTTTCAACATTTCTGAGATCCTAAGATTATTGTTTTCAGAAAAAAAAAGTTACATTCTTTAGGAGCTAAAGAACAACCCCATGTTGAAAATTTTGCATAAATGCAAATCTTACCTATAAAGTTATTGTTTTTTGTTTTGTTTTTACTACAATACACAACACTTTTTTTTCTTCCTATAGTTGGATCTTCAAGAACTTGGTATATAGATTCTTGTTTCTATAATTCTATGTGTTTTTATTTAGTAGAATCAAGAAATGGCAATTTCAATTGAAACCCTCTTCAAAGAGAGAAAATTCCCTTTCATTTTCACCTTCTTGATCTTACTCCTTTGTGTCATGATCCTTCTCTTTGCAAACAACAACAACACCATCACATTTTCCACCTCTTCAACCCTTGACACAATTGGTTTCTACCCAAATGTCAAAGTGCAAGAACAAATCCCAAACCCTTCTCCCCTTGTGCTTCAAGATTCTTCTTCTTCCACAAAAAGTCCTATAGAGAAAGAACAAGAGATTCACAAGAACAAAGAATTGCTCAATAAGGTGGAGGGTTTCGGTAATGTTGATGTGAAGATTGATTGGAAGCTTTGTAAAGGGGTAGTTGCAGTTGATTACATACCTTGTTTAGATAATATGAAAGCAATTAAGGCCCTGAGGTCAAGGAGGCATATGGAGCATAGAGAAAGGCATTGTCCTGATTCTCGGCCGCGATGTTTGCTGCCACTTCCGAAAGGGTATAAAGTCCCCGTTCCGTGGCCTAAGAGCAGGGACATGGTGAGATTGATAGTTCAGTAAGAAAACTTGTGTTTAATAGTTTCACTGCATAAGAAAACTAAGCACACACACTAGGTGGAACCTATTGTAAAATGTAGAATCAATTATAATCCTACATTTGCAGAGTAATCAATGTCGTTTAGTAACACTAAGTAGATGTAATGTGATGTGCATGCATAGTTACATAACTTCGGTAACGTGTGTGCGTGCATAGTTACGCAATTCTCATTAACACGCATTTGATCTGTAAAATATTTAATGCATCGATTGTATGCTTAGGCTGTTTCAATCGCTTGATGTTGATCAAAGATGGTATTAGCCTTTTGCTTTCTTGCAAACTGTAAGAAAATTCTGGTTTTTCTACCAATTTTGCATTTTATCAACTGATTTGCTATTGAAAGGACCTATGCTAGCCCTCAAGGAGCACCGATACGATACGGGACATGTATACGCGGATATGGCAAAAAAATTAAATGTTAAAGAACATGGTTAAGAGTGTTCAC
Organism: Lupinus angustifolius; assembly: GCF_001865875.1. NCBI lineage: Eukaryota > Viridiplantae > Streptophyta > Magnoliopsida > Fabales > Fabaceae > Lupinus > Lupinus angustifolius. Next base: position 21,455,980 of record NC_032011.1, on the reverse strand, counting down.
TACATACATGTCCGATATGGATATGACACATACACTGCAGCTATTATGAAGTGTCTGCGCTTCCTCGATGCTAGGTGTTTCTAGTGCCATTTTGCACTTTCGGTTCACAATTTCAAAATGTCGCTCATGAAGTTTTACTTCTGGTTTTCAGATTTGGTATGATAATGTCCCTCATCCAAAACTCGTTGAGTACAAGAAGGAGCAAAACTGGGTGGTGAAATCAGGCGAGTATCTTGTTTTTCCCGGAGGTGGTACTCAATTCAAAGAAGGAGTTACACATTATATTAATTTCATTGCGGAGGTATATTGTCATGTGGCTTACATAATTTGCCTAAATTATGATATTTACATTAATGTGATTTTGCCCCTCCATGTTGGACTGTAATGGAACTAGAGAAATTGTAATCAACTCTTGTAAAAGGACCCGGACAAAAATTGGGAGTAGAATGATAAGGACTAAGATGGAAACTTTTCTTCTGATTTACCTATAGACACTGCTTTTTAGAGTGAGCTTCTGGTAATTATAACGTTGTCTAAGAACCGAAGCTTTTCAATCCAACCACCGTAAAATATGAACAAATTTATCTTGCTTGGCCTGCAGATTGATATTTTCGTAAAAAGGAAGACATTAAAGGTCATACTTTATATAATTGGCCATAGTTAGAAAGACCTATAAAAGTTGAACTTTGTTTTGGTTTCCTTTTTACATTGCTATTCAAATGTGTTTTTATAATGCATGACTTAATTAGTAACTTACATTTTTTGTTGAAACACTAGTTTCGGTGTAGTTCTTGAATGATTGTTGTGTTCTATAGTTTTCTGAATGTATGTTTTTCTTATGCCAGACACTACCAGCTATTCAGTGGGGAAAGAATATAAGGGTTGTTCTTGATGCTGGTTGTGGTGTTGCTAGCTTCGGCGGCTATCTTCTTGACAAAAATGTTATTACGATATCATTTGCACCGAAAGATGAACACGAAGCGCAGATACAGTTTGCTTTGGAGCGAGGAATCCCTTCAACTCTTTCTGTTATCGGAACACAAAAGTTGACATTTCCTGACAACGGATTCGATTTGATCCATTGTGCACGTTGCAGAGTTCATTGGGATGCAGACGGTACTTATCTTCTGATTTGTGTCCTTATCAGGACAACCTTGTATAATTGCTTTCCATCTTCCATTTATTTAATTTTGAACAAAACTTTTAATTCACAAAAAAATTCAACACTTTAGGTGGAAAACCGTTATTCGAGCTCAATAGGATTCTTAGACCCGGCGGTTTCTTTGCATGGTCTGCAACACCTGTTTATCGTGACGACGAAAGAGATCAGAAAGTATGGAATGGTTTGTCTCTTGCCACTTTTACGCCTATGCCTATGTTTATTGTCATTTTGCAACAATGTTATTAAACATGCTAAGTGTCTTCTAATAATGGATGTTGTTGTCCTTGTCTTTTGCAGCCATGGTAACTGTAACAAAAGCAATGTGCTGGAATGTTGTGGCTAAGACCGTTGATTCATCCGGAATTGGTCTTGTCATATACCAAAAGCCTACTTCAATTTCTTGCTACGAGAAACGCAAGGAGAACAATCCTCCCTTATGCACATATAATGATAGAAAAAATAGTTCATGGTACTTTATATAATTATTTGCAGTAACATTTAAATTTTCACCAAATTTTAGTCTATCAGCAATGCCAACATGTAACGAACATAATCGAAAATATGAATATCTTTTTCTGTTGTTTCAGCTTTATAATATGTATGCAGATATGCAGTATATTGAACATTAGTATTGTTCAAAGAGAGGCCATAGAAAATGTTCAAAACATATTTTTGTTGTTAGTTTAATTTCTTGCTCTGATGATTATGTTTAGGTATGCCAGACTGAGTAGCTGCCTTATTCCTCTTCCGGTTGATGATATGTCGAACATTCAGAGCTGGCCCATGCCATGGCCTCAGAGACTTACCAGTACACCTCCTAGCTTATCTACCGAATCAGACGCGGCCGAGATGTTCGACAAGGACAGCAAACACTGGTCTCAACTAGTCTCAGAAGTTTATGTGGATGGTCTTTCTATAAATTGGTCTAATGTTCGAAATGTTATGGACATGAATGCCGGTTATGCAGGGTAAAGTATACTTTCACGGAAATTGTTCTTGTTTCTTTTGTTTTATGTCATTGAAACAACCTCTTCGCTTATGATAGTAAGGCTACGTACATCTACTTTCCCTAGACTCCCACTAGGCCTAGCGAGCCTGGTGCAGCGGGCCGCCCTTTATATCTTTTGTTTTGTGTGGCTTTCATTTTTTCGGGTTTTGACACCAAGTATGATATTTTCAGATTCGCCGCGGCACTCATCCATCTACCTCTCTGGGTGATGAATGTAGTACCTACTGATATGCCAGATACTCTTACTACTATATTTGACAGAGGCTTAATAGGAATGTATCATGATTGGTGCGAGTCCCTTAATACATACCCTCGCACCTATGATCTTGTTCATTCTAACTTTCTCTTCCAAAATCTTGAGAAAAGGTAATGCTTATAGAGGAAAATAATGCCCCTAACTAAATGTGTTATGTCCTTTCTCATCTTGTTATGCTGGAACTCGGTATAGCATGTGCAGTGTTTTAAATTACGGTTGCAATTGTGATTGCGATTAAGTATAGTGCAGTTATGGAAAATGGAGTTGAAGCAGCCGCAATGTCGTTGCAGAGACTCCAAAACCGCAATTGCGGCTGCAGAGCGCAATTTAAAACACTGGTCGAATATGTTAAGATATGATTCTCATAGTTTGCGATCTTTTTGTCAGATGTGACATTGTAGACGTGATCGTTGAGATAGATCGCGTTGTGAGGCCAGAAGGGTATGTCCTTGTTCAGGACTCTATGGAAGTAATGAACAAGATTGGACCAATCTTGCATTCACTACATTGGTCTGTAACATTGTATCAAAATCAGTTTCTTGTTGGTAGGAAGAGTTTTTGGCGTCCAAGGCCATAGAATCTTGGTGATGAACAATAGAGTTTGTTGATCACAAATATCAAAAAATCACATCAGCATGAATTATGTAAACATAACATTCTTTTATTCTATATATAGATAAAGTTGTTATTCATTTTTTAAAGTAGTTTTGATGCATTGTTACACTCTTGTCAAGAATTTGAACCGATAAATATTATATTTTTGTGGTAAAGTTGCGTACATTTAAATTTTCAGACTCTACTAAGTAAGAGTTTTGTGGATGGTGCTGAATAAAAATAGTACATTTTTTCTCCATTATATATTTGTTGAGATAATAATCACTACGTAGATTATAATATCTATACTATTGACAACAATACAAATGAAGTTAGTGACTTTTAGGGTGAATAAAGTGTTTTTTATAATGTGTTTGCTTAAAACAAATTTAGGATGAGTGTATTTTTTTTAGTATAATCAAGGGTATCTCTCATTTTATAGGTAAGAAATTAATTACTTTTAGATGCGTGACTGTTTCACTTAACAAGTTTTGTTTGTATAAATTAAATTTTTCACCTTTTGGTATACTCAGATATCAGCATAACCTTGCACGTTGGTGGTTTACCATGGATGCATTGAGAGAAAGGGGATAATATTTTTACATGTACCAAGAAATATGTTTGTATGAATGGCCAAACAACTCTGGTTAATGTGGTTAACATTCCTAGGATATTCATGTGGTTTTTTACAATAAGCATGGATTTATTTACTTATAAGTGGACAATTTCCTTTAATTTTCTCATATGATCTCACTTGCACTTGCAACTCTTGGATTATATCCATTTAGTTTATGACACTTATATGTGGGATTTTTTTGAGTTCAATGCATACAAAGATTAAAAAACTTAATCAAGGTTAGAAAAAGCAAAAGCCTGAACCAAGACTTTACATTTATAAAAAGAAATATAACTATTTGATTATTGCATGTTAAAAAATTATATAGAAACCAAATACTTATAAGAAGCTGGTAGTAAAAAACTAATAAAAAACTAATAGAGATCACATGTACCAAAATTATGTCCTCAATAATATCACATCTAATGAAATGTTGACACATAATAAAAAAACACATATAACTTTAATTTTGTTTGTCATTATTCAATTTTTGTAATAAATATCAACATTTCATTGGATGATATATGGTTGGACATGATTTTAGGATATGTGAACTTCATTCGTTAAAAACACTTTGAGTGTTATCCTTGAATAGAGTTTACAATTCTATTTGATTTAGAAATATATAATCATCATCTAGTGAATTGTTACATACTTAGATCAAATCCTATCTATTGTTTACTTGGAGAGTTGTTGAATACTCATATCGGAAAGGGTGCAAATATACAGTGTTCCTAGAAAAGTTGTGAATATTTAGTTTACCTGAAAAAAAATAGTAGAATTAAACTCCTCTCCATTATTGGAGAGATCAGTTAAAGTTTTTAATGTATATTTAAGGACAAAAATATAATTTAGTGTAAATTAAAGGAATAAAAATGTTTTTGTCTTTTGGTTTTCATGTGTATTTTTATCTCACTGTCCTCTCCCATAATAGAGAGGAGTCTCACTCAAACTTGTGGAATACTTCGGTTTCTATTTGAAGAATAGTGAAAAGCCTTCAAGAATGAAGGAGTTAAATGAATTTTCTTTTATCTCTTATCTCTTTACTACTTTCTTTTCTTGCTAACTTTGTGGAATTATTCGTGAGGGAGTTAATAGTTCAAATTGTCTTATGTTGTTAGTAAAAGAAACCATTTTGAAAGATGGGGTTCCCGAAAATAAGTTAAGTAGCACAATTCAAGTTAGTTCTTGTGTTTGTTAATGGTACTTGACTATTATAATGGTTCACCAAAATTTGGGAAAAATATGTTAATCATATCCATCACGAGCTCAAAAATTATGTTTTTATGGGAAAAATATGTGTCTCACTCTTTAAAATTTATAACTACGTCATTTCATAATGAAATTTTAATTTTAATAATTCCTTAACATGTGTCTAAGGTTACACATTACAAAAAACTTTTAAGTCTCTATATAATGTAGGGCAAAAAATAATAAAACTACAATTTATAACTATTATATGGTCCAATTTTTTTAGTATGTATAATGTTAAATGAGTATGTATAACAATTATAACAATGTGTATATCCAAATAAATAAATAAGAAGACTTTCAAATCAATTAGTAATTAGTGTATAGGTGTTTAGCTCAATATTTAATTTCTTATAGTCATTTTCCATTTATGTCATCTCTAATCAAATGTTAAAGTAGTATTGTGAGAAATAGAACGTATTAGGTGGTATGACCAGTTTGATTATTAACCGGACTTGAAAATGGTTTTGGTTTGCAGTTTTAATTAATGAGAGTTTGGCCGATTTGAATCTGAAAAATTTATGTCCGACCGTGTTAAACTCATACCAGGACTTAAAATTTAAAAAAAATCAACACTAGTCTAATCTTTTGTTTTGTTTTGGCCCAGCAAAGTATTGAGATGTTAATTTATTATAATTATACATAATTATTAATTATATATAATTTTATATTTATATATAATTATAAATCAATTGATAAAAATTATTAATTATAGATTAAATTACCCGGTCCAACTGAACACTTTAACCATTTAAACTTGATACAGAATCTCTTTAAGTATGATGTCCAATTTTAATCTAATGTATTTGTTTTAAAATATTTTATTACAAAATCGATAAATAGTGTATACTGCACCTTTGTAATAAAAATAATAAGCTATATGTAAGAATAGTATAAGCTTAACATAAATGGAAGGAAATGAATGATCAGTAGATATTTAACTCTGAAGTAATTGATGTATTTAATAAAGATTTTAGAAGGTAAAATTGAACAACGAATTTTTAAAAACTTATAATTTTGTTGAAATCTATTCAAATTAATATATTTTAAAATCTAATTTATAAATATTACATGTTCCTTTTTCAAAAATTAAAAACTTCCCTTAGTTTTTTATAGGACTCTAATAACTTGTCAAACATTATATATTACATGTAGTTTCACTTCTTCCTAAAAATAATCAACTATTTCATTGGAGAATATTATTTTCATTCATATTTAGGTTTTATATATTATCTTATAATATATTACACATATTCATAAATTAAGAATAATATTTAGTTTTTCTTCATAATACCAAATATTATTATTATTCTTATTTGGGTCTTATAACCTATTTACACTTTTATATTTTATAATAATAAATAATTTTTCTCTCTTTCTTTCTACCTTTGAGACCCACGTTTTCTTATAAGAATAACCATAAAAAAATTCTTTTGCAAAGAGTATTATTAAGAAATAATAATCTTACATTTAAAAATGAGTAAAGAATATTCTTATTTCAATTAGAATATTACAATAATACATGGATGTGGATGTAGATACTCTAAACAAGAAGCTAATTCTTCAAACTAAGTTGTGCCTGCAAGACACATGCACCTTAAGAAAAGTTATGCAGAAAAATAAAGCCAGTCAAAGAGTTTATATTATTAAGTTAGAAAATTCTCTCTTTTTTAACAAATTTAAGTGTAGCTAGCCTCATCATGAATGGATGAAGAACACGAAATAATAAAGATGATTCATTTGGCAAGTAGCTTTTATTATATAGTTTTGTCATTAATAATTTCTTGGTATTTTTTTTTGTTTCTCATAGGTGTTAGGTTTATTCAAGTGTGAAGTCTCATATTGGATATGACTCTTCACTCTTCCTATACCCATGTAACAATGGAACTCCCCGGTTGTTGGAGGCTCCCCGGTCGCAGTCTGGTCCAACAAGTGGTATCAGAGTCGATGGTTCGACTGGGACATGGTGGACTGAAGGGGGAGTGGACCGAAAAGTATATGATACTCACACTCGAATTCAAAATCTTGCTTAAGGAGAATCAAACATATATTATTTGAACTAACACTCATTAGTTGATGTTGTTTATTTAAAGATGAGCATATGATGAAGGTGTTGAGAAACTGCGAACCTTTATTTTATTTTTAAAAACACATATATGTTTGAATGAGTGCGAATCTAAGTGAAGGAATAAAAATAATGTACATAAAATATTTATATTCTAAGAGCTGGAAGGCTACATCAAAGGCTCAAAGTGAGGCATTTCATGTGGATCAGTTTTCATTTTAAAATTATAATTAAGTCGGTGCTTATCTTCACATTTGCTTAATCATAAATTGCAACTTTGATTTCATCTTGAAATTGTATGATTGAATTGATCAATCATAGAATTGCACAAAAAACAACTTAATTTTACTAGTTGCATATGTTTTGATGTTTAAATTTTGATGTTAATTCAAATCTTTTGATGTTTTATAAATGTATATTTTATTTTTTAACACATTTTTTTATACTCTAATTTATTATTCTGCTTTTCAACACATATTTTTCTATTTTCTTCTAATTCAGTTTTTAATGTGGATTGAATAGAATTATTTAAGTTAAATTGTATGAAAATTTTATATTATTTAATAATTTATTAAATTATGTACATAATTTTAAACTTAAAATAATATGGAACAAATGGAGCATGAAATTGTATCAAAATGAACTTCTCTCACATGAGTAATTGATAGAAGATGATTAAATTTCTTAAATAAGATATTAGATGTTGGATTTCTATTATATGTATATAAGAAATAATATAAAACTTATTTGAGTATGCAAAAAAAAAGGACTGGGCCCTTCAATACATTGGTCGAATTAATAACGGATTTGAGTTTAGTAACATTTTTATGAGATTTTAGTTAGGATATATACTACAAATGAGTAATTAGTTAGTTGACTTTTCATTTGATAAAATTAAATATGGAATTAGTTAGAAATTATTAAAATACTAAAAGAACATGTAATATAATCATTTATTTGTTGAATTCTTTTTAATTAATTAGTTACATAGACAACTATATATCCCATTCCAAGAAAGGATTTTTGATGTTATATCATTTTTTAAATGCAAATTGAAGTACGAGAGTACACTAAAAGGAATGGTAAGGCTAAGGTATATTTTTCAAGTTGGACTACACAATATCATTTGCTAAAAAAGAATTAAGGGTACAAATGAGATATCCATTATGGAAGCTCTTGTAATTTTTTACCAAAAAAATGTTGTTGGTTTAGTGGTATAAGACACTATTAGATCTATAGGATGACCAAAAAGTCAACGGTCCAATTCCGAAAACGACATTTATTGAGAGATGTAGTCACACACCTCAAAAGAGATTAGTTCATTACCGGTGAAATAACACGTTGGTAGTACAAAAAATAGATTTTAAGATAATGGCTTTTAAAAGTTATAATCATTTTTTTTCTAAAACCCACATATTATGTTATCTTTGCTACCAAAGTAGTTCTACAAATTTATTGACTCAGTCAATATGCAAAATAAGCTATCAAATAAGCAATGCCTTAATTTTCATTATGTATATGGTCATGAATTTTTCTATAGAGTAAATAAGTTTGATTTTGATAAGAAATATACCTAGTTTAATAAACTAATTATATTTTGTCTTGCCATACTATGAGTCATGAACCAACGGGCGTTGGTTCAAGTGGTACATGCTTGATTCCCCTTAAGCAAAAACCCGGGTTCGAGTCTTGTGGATGGAAAAAATGCTCGTTGGGAGAGTTAGCTCCACTTACCTGTGGATGTTCCCGGCTCGGACAGGATTGCCTCCAGTGCCTAGTGCGAGGATACCTGTGGGAAACAAAAAAAATATTATGAGTCATGAGATGATGACACGTAAAATAACAAAAAACCTCTTGGAAGAATTAAAAAGGGAAAAGATCATTAAAAATATAAGGACTATTTCAAATAAACACTACTCAAAATAATGTAGTCGTCAAATCAGAAAATGGCCTCTTACAAAATTCCAAAGAGAGAAAATAATACTTATATTTATTTAATGAACAAAATAACATTTAGTCATAAAATTGAATACATTATTGAAAAGGTAACATCCAAGAAAATGAAGCAATCCTCGACCCAAAAGCAAAGGCATCAAAAATCAAAATCAATCATGGAGTGTTTTACCAAGTCTAGTGAGGTGAGAGATAGAGACACAGTGTTTGGTTCTTATCATTATTCAAAAAAGTCAAGTCACTACTAGCACATTATAAGATGCAAAAATAAGTCATTATATTTCTTTTTATTACTTGATTATGATTGATTTTATTTTATTTTGTTTTCTCTATACGTGTACTAATTAACAAGTCATTGATTTGTATTATTATTTTTCACTAAGATATAGGTGTATGAGATACTTTTTTCAATTAAATGAGAAAAATATCAGGTTGATTGATTATTAAAATCCACTTAGGTTACAATTCATCAAGCAATCTAATACTGAAACTATAGCTACTTTCACACATTAACTATGTTTATTAATAAAACATTTGTTTAATGGTTTAAAGTCTTGCTATATCCTTAAAAAGACTAAAAGGTTAAAAGTTCATTCATAGCTAGGATTTAATTCATGGAAGAGACATTTGTTGAGAGGGAGAATCATGCATCCCGAAAATGATTAATTTCTTACCAAGGTAAAAAAATATTTTTAGTAATCCAAAAATATATTAATTGTGTATCAAGTAAACATTTGGTTAGGGTGACTGATGATGAGTATGATTATGACAATATAACTTATAATAAAGTGTTTATAAATGGAAATATTTTTTATGGGAGAATTAATTCTATTATATTATGAACTTTTTAATTTGATAGATATTGCCACACTATGTGGTTCGACCAGTGTTATAAAACTCGGCTCGAACCGGCCGGTCAGACCGGTTCAACCGTGAACCGGTCATCTAACCAGTCTGAGTCTATCATCTAACCGGTTTTGTATCAAAATTGGTTTAACTCAGTTAGTTTAAGCGTAAAACTGATGATTTGGATGATCAGATCGGTTGGACCGGCCGAGTCAATCAAAATTAAAAAAATAACCAAATTGATGAGGTGAAAAAGTCAAATATTTTTAATTTATATGTAATTATCTTTGTCACTTGTTATCTTACGTTGTAACGAAATCTTTGTTGTTTAATTAAATTTTAAATTTATTGTATATTTTTGTTGTAGTTAAAGCATAGTTTATATATTATTTGATAATTTTTTCAACTTGCTTGTGTCATTTTATAGTATTAAAATTTTCTCTATTGATTGTTTAATTAGGTACATTAATGTTTTTTAAATTATGAGTATACAATTATTAAATGTTGTTATACAGTATCATTAATTTTTAGAATTTTAATGTAAACCGAGTTAACCGGTCCAACCATTGACCCACTGGTTGGACCAGTGACTCATTGACCCAGTACCCTGACCGAGTCATTAACCGGTCCAAGTTTAATAACATTGGGTTCGACAACAAATAAATTATGTATAAATTTAAAATTTAAATTTAAATTATTTCATATTTACATCTTTTAAATTGAGTTTTCTAGGGTCATTTTGGTAATATGCAAGTAAATTATCTTATTTTTTTTAGATTGCATGTTTTGATTTGAACTTGAGTTTCCTAATCCTAAAGTTGTTAAGTTAATATTCAATAACAAAATAAGATGTATGCACTCACAATATATTAACTTTTATATATTGTTATTGTACTCATGTTATTGATATTTAATTATCTTTGACTATTCAGAAAAAATAATCTAAATGAATAGTGAATAATGTAGTATCTGTGTATAAATCTTTATAATTGGCAGTGTATAGATTTTACACTTATTCAATAATTAGATTAACCAATGTTAGTCTAAATATTAATATGATTATTAAATAATAATGAAAAAATAAAAGATATAAAAATAAATACATTGCAATCTAAACATTATTAATACATTTAATTATTCTAATAAATATAAGAGTCAAAACATAGAAGATAAAAAAATAATAAATAAATAAATATACCCCAAACTTTATGTTTTTTGTAAGTAGTAATTATGGTTTATTTTTACCCCTAATTATATCTTAAACTTTAATTGTTGCTGAAATTAATTTCTACATAAAATAATATTAAATTAATAGCAATTAAATATTTTAACTCTTTTTTGTTTAAATCTTGATTGTATATCATTATTATTTTATTGTATGTTTATATCAATATTACCACATTAACCATTTTTAAGTGTGACTTTTACTTATCTTAATTTTTCCATTCAATTTTATATTTTGGTGGAGGAAATCAATATTGGTTAACCTACATTATTGTGTTGCTACTATTATGAGTATGATTGGACTCATTTCCTTGTTGACACATTAGTAATTTAACTATATATTTATACAATGACCAATTTTATCAACTAATAAAGTTTAAGGGAGTAATTATAAAGAAAAAGTAGTTCAAACTACTTTCAAAGTAACATAAAATTTATAGAAACTTTGTGTATAAGGACTCATGTGTTGAGATGAGAAGTAAAATATCCTAATGACGTGTCTGAGACGTTATAGTGAATGATGTTAATTATTAGCAGATCCACAAAAGCAAAGAGGCGCTGACTAACTTTAATGTAGAGTGTTAAATGAGCATTGGTTTTGATGCAAGTTGTAACACGAGCATTGTTAGAGATGCAGGGATGTGACATGAGCATTAGCTTGGATGCAAAGATATGGCATAAACATTAATTAGCATTAACACAAGGGGTGTGTTGTGATATACTCCTTTATGGTGGAGTATGATAGTTCTTTTGAACTAGGATTGTCGGATAGACAATAGTGGTAGCGGTTGAACATTTTCAAGAAGCTACAAGGTTCAATTTGACCGAGTATTGAAGAGGATGGTTGTTGATGAGCTTTTGTGTAGAAGTTCCAATATATCAAAAGACTTCCTAGCAATAGGTGGCTAGGCGGCGTGTTCCAATTGATGGCGGTACGAGAAGCTGTACTACAAGTTTGGAGAGTTAGGCTCTTGGTAACATCGTCAAAGAATTCAGAAGGTCTATGTTGTAGGGGAGAAGTTAAAGAGAATTAAGCATTGAATAAGGTGGAATCATATATTCGCTAAGGTAGATATTTTTGTGTAGATTTCCTAAGAAGCGAGATATTCGTCTATTTCAATCAAGATGGAGATTGTTGGGGATGCTTGAAATATGTTATTGTGCTAGTCTCACATTGTATAGTATTGGAATAGATTAGAGTAATCAATGTTATATATTGGACTCAAGTAATATGCACAAGATATAAGCATCAAATAGAAACACCTCATGGGCATGTAGACTCATGAGGGTGTTAGAGTTTGTAATCCTTATTCTCTAATAATATCTTAGTAGCCCTCAGTGCTCCCAAGGATGTAGACACAATTGACTGAACCCCGTTAACAAATCCCTTGTGTTATTCTCTTCTATTTATTGTATGTTGGTGGTAATGCGGATGGTGATGGTGGCATAGATGGTGGTGATGGTGATCAAGTTTATATATAGTGGTGGTGACATGAACGGAGGAGACAATGATGTACGATAGTTGTTAAGATAATTATACTTTTGGTGGTGATAGTGGCAACCATGCCGATAGTAATAGAGATAATGGTGATGATTATTATAATTGTGGTGATAATGAGAATGTCACAATATTCATGGTTATGATCATATTGGTGGTGTGGTCGTTTCAAGAGTTCGAATTGTGGGAATGCAAGTGATGGTCAATAAGTCAATGACAATACTTAAGATAATATGGCGATCGGTGTGTGGTGGCAATGTTAATGGTGACGATTATTGAGTATTTTAGCTGGTAGTCAAAATGATGGCGGACAATGATAATTAATGTGGTAGTGATCGATAATGATTGGATTGAGATGGTGGCAACGACAAAGGAAATATAATGACAATTGTTGAGGTAGAGGTGATGGTGCTTACCATTCTTTAAACCAAATATATGATAAAAAATCTTCTTTAGAATTTTGAGGTTAAAGAGTTTTGAAAATAATTAAAAAAATATTCAATTTCTTTTTTTATCTAACATGTTGAGTATAAAAATAACGTTTTATAAAAAAGTTCTAACATAAGTTATAAAATCCACCCACTTAGTTAAAATAGAAAAAAAAAACTAAATAACATTTTTTCTTTATAATTACAAAATACATTTTGTAAAATAATTATACATGATTATCATACATATTTTTTTTAAATTAACATTTATCTTTTTTTGTGTGTTTTATTTTTCTTTTAAATTGATGCTAGTGTAGTTGACTCCAATACATATTTTACATTATTATCTTCACTATTAATTGGTTAAATATTAATTTGATAAATCTTTCATTAATTACTCAATTATATATATTATATATAACTGTAAAGATTTTTATTTTTTTTATTTTGACTTTTAGTTGAAATGGAAAAAAAATGCATTCTTATCAAGATTTTGGGAAAAGGATGTATTATTTAAAAATTGGATATTTATTTTCTTATTTTGGAAATAATTTGAAAAACCATTAGTTAAAAAAATTATCTTTCCCATGCTTCTTATGATATGATTTGGCATTTTTTATTCAATTTTAGTATAAATATATATATATATATATATATATATATATATATGATATATTCAGTTACATTTTGATTGATCATGCAATAAACTAATACATTCGTAATAATAGTGATAGTTGCTTCTTAAAGAAACTTTAGCATTACTATAAGAAGAATTAATAAACAAATATGTACCCATAGGATTTTCATTATCAATTATAAGTTGTTTAATCTAAAAGAACATATAGAAAATTACCTTAAATAAGTTTTCAACTCATCACATCAAGTAACACATTTTTGGAATAGTAGATATGCTTCCTTAAAATGAATAGCTTACATTTCACTAAAAATCCAGCAAACTAGTTTAGAGTATTATAATAATTTCTCAATCATTTGATGATAAGTGGTATCCATTATATATCTTAGTGATATATTGCTTAACTTACAATTCATATATTTCATCCTATTTTGACTCATATAAATCACGTGCTTTTAAAGCTTGTCTCTACATTTCTATCTTCCCATTTTTTCCTCTCTTTAATTTAAAGAGGTAAGGACTGAAGGTTAACCTTATATGAAATCATATTGGAATAAATGTATATTTTAAGACTTCATCTATATCTCATAACTTGATCATATCATATATCACATATATCCTTGTTTACTCAGGCAAATTAATCTCATTTATTTTATTCCTTATCTATAAAATTTTGTGGTAGCTCTTTTCGATTGTCTAAGATAAACTTCATCTTTTTTATCCTAACTTAGGATCAATTATATAACCTCAAATACACATATTTAGATTTATCATGATAGTTGAAGATTAATTCTTCTGGAATATGAAGATTATAAAAGTAAGTCTTGTTTCTCTAAACATAGTTTTAATTCTTTTTTTTATATCCACAATCATAATGAACTTTATAGGACACTCCAGAACTCAACTATTTCCCAATAATATTAATTCTCTCATTTTATTTCTTTCTATTTATACTCATTCACTTCCAAAGATATTTCAAATATATATTTAACCATATACTTGAGAGTTTTGGAGAAAATAAAAATTGAATAGAAAGATATTCAACTTCTTTCTAATGATTCCACCCTAATTTGGGTATATTAATTTTTGATGCTTTGAGGGGAAAAAATTCATTCTATTTCATTATTAAAAGAATCTCCAAAGAATAAAACATTATATATCCCTTTTCACTCTATTTCTTTCATGTTTATTCCACTATTCAAAATACCATAAGGCAAACTTAAAAATAATAATAAAAGCATGTTTCTTAAGAACATGAACATGGTAAATGTCTCATAAGAGAAATTTGTATAAAGACATATCTAATATGTCATATTTGAAGATAAATAAAATTTTGTTTTTTAATACCTATCCATAATAATTATCTTGTATTAAAAATTAATTAGAATTAAATATTGTGAATATTTTATAAGTGTCTCTACATTCATACAATTTTTTCTGACCTCTCTTACCCCAATAAATTAGTGACCTTATTTTCATACCCATGCCTTATTTTCTTGATTAACTCATTCCACACTCTTCACTTTCCAACATTCTTCACTTTTTAAGCAGTACCCTTTAGATTTTAGTGCATTTTCCCATTACATTTCTTTTTCATCCAATTTGTTTGATCATTTTTTTAGTTTGGGGCACTTTCATATAGATAATATAGTAGAACGAAATCAACATTAAAAAATATTTACTTTTCATTTAATCAATGATAAATTATTTTGACTTCTGTTCTTTTTTCTCTTATTGAAGTCTTAAATAGCAATAACTTTTTTTATAAAAAAAATTCAAAACATCATATTTAATACCATATATATTTATGAGATTCAATGCTTATAATAAGTGGCCTTTTTTTTGGTTACATAATAAGTGGCCTTTGTTGAAAATAACAACTACCATCCTTAAAGGGAAATAATTAATCATGGAGAGATACCTTGACTCAAGAATAAAACAAAACAAAATAGCATATACATTTATTTTATCTTCTTTATTAGTATTTTATAAAGTATGTGAGTCAATTTGACAGTTGTAATTAATGAGAAATTATATGTGTTCCCAATATTTACAACTAATAAATTATTATTATAAAAATTTATATATTATCAATAATTTATTTTTACAGTTTTATAAATATGAATGATATAATGCAATAACATTATAAAAATAAGATAAGAATGTACGTATTGACAATATAATTTTTATAATTGTCGTCCAGTCATCCACCATATATTTATGCTATA
This sequence comes from Lupinus angustifolius, assembly GCF_001865875.1. Taxonomy (NCBI): domain Eukaryota; kingdom Viridiplantae; phylum Streptophyta; class Magnoliopsida; order Fabales; family Fabaceae; genus Lupinus; species Lupinus angustifolius. The sequence continues at coordinate 21,440,216 of NC_032011.1, read as the reverse complement.
AAAATAAATTCAGATGTACATATTTTTTAGTGTAATATCTATGCACTAACGATACAATGATTTATATATGGTCAATGCATTATTTACTATTTATTTGTATCATTTTTATTTCAAAGTCATTGATAACTAAATATGAATAATGGACGATATGACTCTTACACTGTCAATATATACATCTTTTTTTATATTTTTTCTACATAATAATAATATGAGAATTGTAATATATGTATTGTCTATATATAGATTTGTATACAATCAACATATTATTCATTGGATTTAATATGTATATACTGACAGTAGTAAATCACCACCATTCATATGTTAGTGAATATTGACTTTCAAATAAAAATATTATAAATTAATAGTGAATGATATGTTAAGAGTATAAAAAAACTTTACATTTTCAGTATATATATTATAAACTTTTATTCATTTCTATTAATTTTTTAAAGAGCAGCAAGTAATACTAAAACATAAATCATATCAGATAATGATAATATATAAAATTATTTCATTTCTGTTAGGTACATATTTTCCTCATAATATAAAAGAAAATTGTGAATGTACGCGTTTTCAAATCTTATTGTCATAGAACAAAGGTTTTTTAGATCAAACACTTTTCTTCATTTCGCAGTTATCTCTCTCAACTTACTTTTTCTACATTCTACGACACTTTCAAACACTGATTCATTCCAACTCTGTTCAAAGTTCGTTTCTTTCAACAAAAACTCAATCTGGGTCCTCCTTCTTTTTCCATTCACGTTGATACACTACAAGAAAAAAATGAGTAGCAAAAACTGGAAATTCAATTTCTTTAAGGATCAAAATGGAGTTCTGTACCTTCTATCTTTGTGTGTATTGCTTCATAGCTTTGGTTTGTGTTGCTCTTTGAATGAAGAAGGTGTGTAAATGTTTTTACTTTGTGAAAAATATTGTATTGTGATGTGAAAATAAGAAAAAAAAAAGGAAAATTTACAAATGGGTTATGTTCTTTTTTGCAGGTAAAGCACTTTTGAAGTTGAAGGAGAGAATAGTGAGTGACCCTTTTGGTGCTTTGTCAAATTGGGTTGATGATGATGATGTAGCAGTTGACCCTTGTAATTGGTTTGGAGTTGAATGCTCAGAAGGCAGAGTGATTGTCTTGTAAGTTCTAATTTTCTGATCTATTTATCAGAAAATGTTTATGTGTAGTTCTTTGGGTTGAATCAGAACATGAATATATGCAGAACAAAACATGATTTTGTTTTTCATTTTGGTATATCATATGGAAGTAGAATCTGGCGTTAGGTTAGTTGTTTGGGGCATGTGTGAAGAAGAATCGTAGAAGGGATCTCTAAATTTAGAGGGAGAGCCGATAAGAATGATTTAGATGTAAATGATTAATCCACCGACGTGATTTATGATAGGACTTTATGATGTTGTCCCATTGATGTAGCCGACTTCACCTGGTGGAAAAAGGCAAAACCTTGGTTGTGTTGTTGGTCAACATATGAGAGATCCATGTTTCAATTTTTATGCTTTGCTTTCTCTTTATTGTTGACAATACTTTGCTCAATGATGTATGATCTAACTGCTTTAGAAACTTGTTATGTTGTTTAATTATATTATCTCTACAAATTTGTTCAATTCCATACACGGTTGATATCATTGTTACAAATTTGTAGATCAATATGTCAATGACTATTGTTCATATTGTTGGTTATAAAATAGTAGCGTGTTGTTTTGTTTTGAACTTTTTTGGAGATTTCAATAGTGACCGAAATTATTTTGTTGTCCAGGAATTTGAAAAACCGTTGTCTTGGAGGAAGTCTAGCACCCGAGGTCATGGGTCTTGTCAACATAAAGTCTATGTAAGCTGTTGTTTATTACTTTGTTGCATTGTGTATTTCAGTTCCTTAAGGATTTCAAATAATATCATCTGTCTAATAATGTCGTGATGAAAATTTCGCAGTATTTTGCGGAACAATTCCTTTTATGGATTCATCCCTGCAGGAATTGCACACTTGAAAGAATTGGAGGTTTTGGATTTGGGCTACAACAACTTCAGTGGATGTTTACCTACAGATATTGGGAGTAGTATTTCACTCACAACCCTGTAAGATAATACTCTTCAGCTATTTCAATTCTCATTTTTACGTCTTTTGGTACTAGTTATTGCGATTTTGTTTTCCAATACTAGTCACTTACTTTCTTCCTTTTGCAGCTTGCTGGACAACAATTATCTCCTCGGCAGTTTCTCTCCTCAAATTAATAAATTGAAGATGCTTTCTGAACGACAAGTAAACGAAAACCATCTAACTAGTACTGATAAAACGCCAGCTGGCACACGAAGATCCATCAAATGGTATGTCATTAAGCATTTTGAAATGTCGTTTGCTTCTCTTTAGTCTAGAGATATTATAAGCTGCAACTTATGGTCCATTTTTTTGTAATATGTCATGATCTTAATTGTTCTATAATTTGTGCTTCGAAGGCATGTTGGTCATAATAGAAAAGTTCATCGGAGCCTGCTGCAATCTCGTATTCATGAACATGATGATATTCATAATCGTGCAACCTATTTTCCCGATATCCCGGCTCCATCCTCTGCGCCATCCCCAGATCCTCTTCCAGCTGCACCACCAGTAGTGCCGAAGCTAGCTCCCCCTGAAAGAACTGATTATGATTCTCCTTCTCCCCTGCCTATTCCTGGTTCTCCAACCCAATCTATAATTCCTTCATCAAAGAATAACAATGTCATTATTATAGCCGGAGTTGGAGGTGGTGTTGTATTTCTTGTCATTTTAGGCATTGGCATATATCTATGTAAAACCGACAAGGTAGCTACTGTAAAACCTTGGGCCACAGGATTAAGTGGACAGCTTCAGAAGGCATTTGTGACAGGTAAATCTACGCATTCATCCTCTTATGAATTACGAAAGTAGAGCAATAGCTGAAAATAGTAGTTAATTTACACGTCCATGCTGCTTCGATATTCCCGAAAATGTGAAAGAGAGAAGAGAAACATAAATTATTTTCATATTGGATCCTTGTTCATCGAATTGATTTGTCTTTTAGGATTGCACTCCCTTGGTTTTGAGCTATATTCCTTATATTTCACATGTAAGATTTCTTCCTATTGTACATGCTTGACATATTTTAACATTTTCAGGCGTGCCGAAGCTAAAGAGATCAGAACTTGAAGCAGCATGTGAAGATTTTAGTAATGTACTCGGTACTTCATCCATTGGCGCAGTGTATAAGGGGACTTTATCTAGCGGTGTTGAAATAGCAGTGGCGTCTGTTTCATTGGATTCATCTAATAATTGGTCAAGGGCTTCCGAAACCCAATTTAGGAAGAAGGTAAAGTCACCGCCAAACGAACAATCATTTGTAGATTTTCAATTTAAGCAGTTCAATTGTAAACTTGTAATTAACTTAATCAATTATGGTTTCAGGTAGATGCATTGTCAAAAGTGAACCATAAGAATTTCGTAAATCTGCTTGGATATTGTAGAGAAGACGAGCCTTTCACCAGAATGGTGGTTTTTGAATATGCACCGAATGGAACACTCTTTGAGCATTTACACAGTGAGTACCTATCATTCTGATGTTATTGTTTCATACAAAGTAAATTGATGATTGAATATGCCTATTTCCTGTCAACTACTGTCAATATTGTTGATTTTACATACTCCCGATTTCTGGTCTACAAATTTTCATCGGTTGATAAAATTGATTTATTGAAGCCCGTGCTACTATTTTAAGGACCATTCATATCAGGACTAGTTTACCTTGCAAGAATAATTGCATTTTAAGATCATATTTGGCATCACTTTGGTGAGATTAAGTTGAAAACATGCTGATGTATTTGGTTGTGTTTGGAATTCCAGTACAAGAAGCCGAGCATTTGGATTGGGGAACGAGACTTCGAGTTGCCATGGGCATGGCTTACTGTCTGCAACATATGCACCAGTTGGAACCTCCTTTGCCACATAGCAACTTGAATTCTTCGGCTGTCCAACTCACCGATGACTATGCCGCCAAAATCTCCGATCTGAGCTTCTTGAATGAAATAGGAAAACCCGATAAAAAATCCCGTGCTAAAAAGCATATCGAAATGACATTAGCAAGTAATGTGTACAGTTTCGGTGTCATACTATTTGAGATGGTAACAGGCAGGCTCCCTTATTCAGTGGATAACAATGGCTCACTCGAAGATTGGGCTTCACACTATTTACAAGGCGACCAGCCGATCAAAGAAATGGTGGATCCAACTCTAGCTTCTATCGATGTCGAAAAGCTTGAACAAGTTGCTGTTTTGATTAAATCTTGTGTCCACCAAGATCCACAGCAGAGACCAACAATGAAAGAAGTTAGTGTCAAGTTGAGAGATATAACAAACATAACACCTGAAGCAGCTGTTCCAAAGCTATCTCCACTTTGGTGGGCAGAACTAGAGATTGGTTCTGCAGATGCATGCTGAAAGTGATTGTATATATGTAGTTTCTACCGTTCTGATCCTTTTTTTCCATCAAGAAAAAAAAATGTATGAAGTAATAGCGTATGAGTTTTATACAATATCACTATATCATCCGCCATTCATGTTAAATTATTATTGACTTTTCAAAAAAAGCAATACAAATGAATGATGAATGATGTATTGATTATGTACGAATCTTTACCATGAAAATGCATAGCTATTGCAGTATTTTCCAGTTTCATGAAGACCAATACATCTTATCTATTGTAGAAGAGGGTGAGAAATGACATGTACATAATAAGGGAGATTAAGAGATTATGATTTTTTGGTTTTTGGAGTGATTTGTTTGTTTATTGTTTATGAAATTGCCTTGACAAAAGAAAAGATATCATATATCAGTTAATTTCTTTTGCTCTGTCATTTTATTTGGTGAACAACAAAGTAAACAAACACAAAGGTTATCTAAATCAACAAGAAATCATGTTGTCACATGTGTGAGGTGTCAGCTGTAAGAAACTAAATTTGTGCTAAACATGTGATTCTATGTTTTCATGCATGAAATCTGTTACTATAAGGCTATGATATTATGAGATCGACTCACAGGAGGTTCCTCTATGAGAAATTCCGGAGGAATAAAATTTACAAGAAATATTTAATTTTAAAATTTATTACCCAGATACCCAGATGGGTCATATGTCAAAGTTAGAGTGTCACCTTAAAATCATTTAAAAGGATCTCGTTCTCTTGCCAAACACAATTAAAAAAGAAGTGTTTATTATTATTCTCTCAATTATATTATTTAATAATGCAATAATTTATTCCAAGTCATAGTTGTGTTCACGTTTATTGATCAAAATTGATGGAAAGCATGCAGGTATTTTTGTGCATTTTGTTGAAAGCTATGGGAAAGTTGAAGTTTAATAATTGTTGATGGAAAAAGTCAAAGTCTTCTATATGAATTGTTAATTATCAAAGTTTTTAGCAAATGACATGTACAAAAATGCCAACCTGTACCCTCCAAATTATAATAATGTATGATATATATATATATATATATATAACTCTTATCATAATTGTTTTTCATTTCTCACTCATGATTGTATTCACTATTTCACTTAAAATATCACATATTTATATATATATATATATATATATTATATATTTATGATGGTATTGCTTATGCTATACGACAACTATTAATTGAAGATATCATGTTTGACCCAACAATATCCTCATTCTACCAACTATTAATTGAAGATATCATGTATGTAATTCAAAACTTCGGTGGATTTTGTCCACCCAAAAAAAGTTTGGTGTTTTTTTCTATAAGATAGCATAAAATGGACGGTTTCAATAATTTCAACTAAAGTTTTACTAATTATATAATATGATGAAACTGTTAAAAACAAACAAGTAATTCAATTATTAAATGGTTAGTGACAATAATTTTACCATGATCATCTTAAAAATAATCACTTTTAAATTGTTAATTCAGATGGATTAGTTTCTGTTTTTTTTTTCCTTCCATTTGGGTGGTCTTTAGTCAAGTAACATTTTTTGCATTCCAATAAAATACTTTCTTTTTTTTAAAGTAATAATAATAAATTTGTAATTGTTCTTTAAGTCTCTCAAGTCTCACTATTCAGAATATTGCAAAAATAATGCGGAAGCATAAAATGAATATTGTGAAATTTTCTCATTATTTGATCAAGGCGTAAGACCTTATTTATAGTACATGAATATGTAACAAACTAATTAACAAACTAATAAAACACATGTGTAAAATGTGTAGAATATGTAAAATATGGTAGCTTTGTTCTTGAATAGTCCCCCTCAAGCTGGAGGGTAAATGACAATGACTCCAGCTTGATAATTCGATTTGATGTCGTGACAATGTAATGGATCAGAATCTCGATCCTAACATGACTAGATTTTTCAATAACTTGGTCTTGTTGTTGTTGATCTAGTTGATCTTGATGTTGTTGTTGTTGTTGTTGATCTTGTTGTTATTGTTGTTGATCTTGTTGTTGTTGATGTTGATCTTGGTGATGTTTTCACTTCTCATTTTTTTTTTCATCTTCTTTTGCATTGTTTGGTGAGTTCAAGAGAGTAGTCAAGAATCCTTCTTGGTTCATAACATTGAAATTACCATAAGAAATGCCACCACGTTCTAGAAGGGGGACACATAATGAGTAAGAAAGTGTAGATGCTAATGGACACCGTGTAGTTCCACCACCAACAATGATGTAGTCATAGTAATCCTCTAATGGGAATGAACTTGCGTTTGATACCAACTTGGCCTCATTAGATAAATTCTTCAAATCACCATAATTCTATATCTTTGCATCTTCCTCGCAACATTGTTAAAGTGTGTAATTTTTCTTCTTTGAAGCAACATATTCGGATCAAGATTAAGGTCCATTTTATTTTCTCTCTTTCATCAATTATGGTTGGTTTGGTTGGTTAAGCTTTTGTCAAAAAGATGGTTAAGCGTCAGATGAAATTGCTTCTGCCAAATGGTGGTTAAGCGTCAGTATTGCTTCACCCTTCAGATTTCAAGATTGGGAGACGAATATTCGCTCACCAGCAAGAGGAGGTATTACAGTATGTGTGGTGTTCAACACAATCATTTCAAGCTTGGAATGCTTGACACATTCCAGCTTGAGGAGGAAGTTAAAGTTATTAGTTGATTTTGGTTTCTTAGTTGTAATATTGTTTTCGTTAATCGATTAAGAGTTTAATTAATCGATTAACTAGTTAGTATATAAAGAGTGATTCTCGTATTCCTTGTAATTCAATTCATTCATTTTCAGTAATTAGAAATATCAATTCTTTAAGCTTTCTTTCTTATCTTTCTTGTTTCATCAAGAAGATTCAAGCATGTCTCCTACCATTTTAACACAAAAATTTGACGAACATAGTAAACTGAGTAATTAATCTATGAAAATTACCAACAATATATTGATCTACTAGTGTAAGGCCCCACTGGATCCCCAAGGTTGATGATTCGATTCTTGAGAGCGACACTTGTTGGGAGCGGCAACCACAAATTCTGAAAGAGGTTAATTTTTTAGCTAAAAAAAGTAAGAGAGTAAATACCTTTGTTAGTATAAAAAAATCTATCAAAATTGAATAAGGGCTATTCCGTAAGAAAATCCCACAATTAAGACTTTTCTTTGTGTGGAGCAAGACTGAATTTAACGTTTCTTTATTCTTCTGACTTGCATAAAACAAAAAAATAAATTAATTGAAGAGGATGAAATTGAACATAAATAAAATAAAAAGTTGTTACATTCCATTCCATCCTCTCCAAAAGTTCCCCAAAAAATGAAATATTACTTTAACCATTCCATTAGATTCCACCTTTTCCATTCCATAAAAAATATTTCATTCTCGCCATATAATTACTTCAAACACAAAAATTCATTTTATTTAACATATGATTCAAGTTTACTCACCTAGAAATTAATTAAAAAGAAAAAGAGACTACAACTATGAACTTATTATAACTTAATCTAATATCTCGTTTCTCCAGTTTGAGCCCATAAGAATGTTTGTCAAAATGAGTTTATATTTATCATAAAGTTTTTTCCATACACAAGTCAAAAACTAACCAAGTATGCCATGCTGGAACAAATATCTGGTGTCCAAAAATATGTCTCATAATAATGAAAATATAATATGTCAATCGAAAAAATTAATCATTTACTTTTTTTTTGTTTTATTATGATTGACACGATACATATATTGGGGTAACAGACCATGTACCTTATTAGTCATAATGAATGCATTTTAATTGTACATCACTACTAAATTGTACAAAATTTGCAGAGCATGGAACTACAGATCCTAACTTAGCTCTAATCCTCTATCTATCATGAAGGGTAAGAAACAAATATAATGTCCTAAAAAATGTATTAGTTCATGTTGTGTATCAATAATGTTGAAGCAAAAGTAATGAATATTTAATTTTTTTAATCGACATGACATGTTTTTATTGGTGCGAAACATAATTTGAGACATGATTTAGTACATCAGATCCTTATCGAAAAAACCAATAATCTTATATTATAAAAAAAAAATGAGTATATAGTTTATAACATTATACCCATATTCATTTCCATGGAACATAAAATGTACATGGCAAAAAGGTGGCCTTCACGAATGCACTATGAAATTTATTGGTACCATAGTGGAGTGCACGTTGATACGCATTATCAACTATATATTATAAGAAGCTATGAAATGCTTCTCAAACATAAGTAACAATTTCTTGCCCTAGAACACTTACTATCTAGCCCTTAACCCTTCAAGCAAAAAATGGCCATAAGGAACTTCTTCACTATCCTTTCTCTCCTTCTCTTAGTGGCATTCCCTTACACCAAAGCAAGTGAAAATGTTCCACATCCAATACAGAAGAAAATAGAGGTTGTAGTTGAAGCTGTAGTATACTGCCAAACCTGTGAACACTTTGGAACATGGTCTTTAACTGGAGCTAAACCTATTCCTTCAGCCAAAGTAAGTGTAACTTGTAAAAACCACAAGGGTCATGTTAGCTTCTATAAGGTGTTTGAGACAGATAAAAATGGTTACTTATATGCACCATTAGAAGGGTTGAAGATTCAGAATCATATACTTGATCATCCACTTCATTCTTGTTTTGTGAAACCAGTTTGGTCTCCTCTTGAAAGTTGTAACTTTCTGTCTAATGTTAATTATGGTCTTAATGGAGCTTCACTTCGTTATGAAGATAAGAGATTGATTGGAAGCAGATATGAAGCTATTATATATGCTGCTGGTCCTTTGGCTTTTCATCCATCACATTGCACACAAACTCACCACTAAAGTTGCTAATGCATAAAGGATAAAGATATTCTTTCTCTGAATTTTCTGTCCTTATGTTCCTAGCCAATCAAACTTTATAAAATAATATTAAAATATTAATTTTTTATTTTTCTTTTAATTGAATGAGACTCTCTATTTAACTTGAGATACAAAGTGAAATATGAATGAGAACATGTGATCAATCCACATCCATGCCTCAAACAAATACTCTTGACTGAGCATTCATAATAACTTTGTTGTAATTGTTATTGCTGTTGTTGTCTTTGATTACTGTCTACTATTCAAACTGATATTGTTTCCTTTTTTTGGAAGTAATGATACATTTTCACTCTTTTACGCATACTTAATTTACTCCTAACTATTGATTAGATGGTTAGGGTTCGGGGATAAAATGTGATATAATAAAAAAGTGGGGAAATGAACTTTTCCGATAGAATAAATTGTAATAGGTAAGAAATTAATCTCTTTTGAGGTGTGTGATTACTCTTTTCAATAAGTGTCGTTTATAGGAATCGAATCCTTATATTACAGAACTTATATTACTAGACCCCCCAATACCTTGTTGGTTAGTGAGAGAAATTGGCAAATTCACCAATATGGTGCACTTTGACCGAAAAATTACGGTTTAGTGCACCTTTTAGAAAAATTATAAAACTAGTGTAATTTTTAATTTATGTACCTTTTTTTCCTCTCACTCCCCCAAAATCGACACTAGATGAGTTTTATTAAAAGGTATTTTTTTTACATTCTCTCCCCTAAATCGTCTAGGGGGAGAGATTTATATAATATTTTTATTTTTTTCCTCCCCTAAATCGGCAAGAGGGGAGTTTTTGTTTTATTTTTATTTATTTATTTTTCCTCATCTCCCCTCAGTAATGAGAGAGTTTTTGATTTTTTTTTTAATTTGTGGGAGTTGTATTATTAAGTTCAGGGTTTATTTTTCAAACACTAACCATAACGACACACAACATAATAATTTTTATCGACCCTAACCCTAACAACAGAACACAATAATGAAATATTTTTGCAACATTAATATTGTCAATTAAAATTTTAATAGTGCCAGATTTTGTTTTTTCAAGGTGCACCATATAGGTGAATTTGCAACACTAATATTTGCAACACTAATATTTTGTTTTTTTTGTATAATATTAGTGTTGTAAATATTTTTGTATAATATTAGTGTTGCAAATTCACCCATATAGTGCACCTTGAAAAAACAAAATCTGACACTATTAAAATTTTAATTATTTAAAAAATTTATTTGACAATATTAGTGTTGCAAAAATATTTCATTATTGTATTATGTTGTTAGGGTTAGGGTTGATAAAAATTATTTGTGTGTCATTAGGGTTAGTGTTTGAAAAAATAAACCCTAAAACTAATAATACAACTCCCATAAATTAAAAAAAATAAAAAACTCCCCCATTGCCGATTTAGGGGAGAGGAGAAAAAAACAAAAAAAAGCTCCCCCTTGCCGATTTAGGGGAGGAGAAAAAAATATTATATAAATCTCCCCCATTGACGATTTAGGGGAGAATGTAAAAAAATACATTTTAATAAAACTCTCCATAGTGCCGATTTTAGGGGGAGTAAGAGAAAAAAAGTACAGAAATCGACATTTCCATTGCCAATTTCAGAAAAAATTACACTAGTTTTATAATTTTTCTAAAAAGTGCACTAAAATCGTAATTTTTCGGTCAAAGTGCACCATATGGGTGAATTTTTGTAGAGAAATTCAATCTTATTTTTATTTAATGAAATTTTGACTGTCCTAGGTTAGAGTTTCAAAAGCATAGAAAGTTTCATAGAACAAGGACAACAGAAAAAACAAATTTGTTTACCTCACAAAATATAAGGCAATTCTGCTTACAAATTAAAGTCAGCATTTAGCATTCACCATGTTCTCATAAAATTGTAAACACCCAACCACAAACCGCATACTAGGTAATTATACTTCAAACTGATTCTGTCTACTCTAAACTACTTTTTTAACAATAATTTTGACAACTATAAGTGGGTCTACCTAATTATCATTGAAAGTGATTCAATCAATTTTTTTTATAGGCAAATGTTTTCTATTTTTCAAAAGGAAAGAATGTAAAATCTTGGGATTTAATTTCAACACTTACAATTATATTTCACAGCTTAATCAAATCATGAGATACTCCAGCACAACATAATATAAATAAGTATAATAAAAAAATTAAAAAACTTCAAATATATGTAGTATCTTTTTGCCCTAAGCGACAAGTATCTTTTACGAGAGGTAATCTTGAACAAATTGAGATATCAACAATATGATAAGGTTAGATTCTCAAAGTAAAAGTATAGGTGGTATATGATTTTCATGAAATGATAATAGAAGAAAAGATAGTATGCATAGGAGGAAAAGTTTAAAATGTATATTATGATAAAAATGTATATAAAGTTATAGCAATTTTTATTTAGCAATTTGTTTTATGTGTAACAAATCAAGGCAAAGTGGATAAACTAGTTACAACCTTTTTTATGACATTTTTGTGCAAGGGGAATGGTATGGATTTACTATAGTTTGTTATAGTTTAACATGTGACTAAAATGTAAGAAAAAATAATCATGTTCAAGAGGAGAAGCAAAGGACATGCTAGTTCTTCCATAAATTTGTCTTTATATATATATATAGAGAGTTTTGAATTAATTTTTTTGTACTATTAAGGGTATCTCATCACTTTTTGGGTGACGAATTAATCCATTCACTACTATAAAACTTCTTGTTAGCCACGGTTAACTGTGGCTAATGTGCAAAAAAATTGTAGCTAAACTAGGTGGCCACAATTGTTGTTGTTGTGACAAAGAATGGCGTTGCTAAAGTTTAGTCACGGTCATTATGTCAATTCGCTACACTGCTGGAAAGTGTAGTAATATTTATCTAGCCACGGTCTATTCAATTCAGCTACAACGGAAACCGTGGCTAACTTGTTGATTTTGTCACATCAAAATCGTGGCTAAGTTATTTATTTTGCTACATCCAATCTTGGCTAATTAAATTTATTTAAAATTATTTTCATACATACTCCTTTCATGATCCCAATGTGCCATTGGCTAACAATCTTTATTCTCAATAATATAATGGTAAATTTATAATAAAATTAAATATTTGCTAGCTAATAATAATAGTAGTAAGAGTGTTATACCATTAGAAAAGTGAATCTTATACAATTAAAAATGTTTAACATTCAACAATTCTTATAAAAAAACAAAAAACAAAATATTAAGATCATACAAGTTCATGAATATCTAAGAAACCATAATAACTAAGATGGTGGAACATTACAGGCGAAAGTAGTTAACTCACTACCAAATTTTTCAACTAGAAACTTCTCAAGAGTAGCCAATCAATTCTGAGTATGTGCAAGTTGCTTCTTGGTCTCTTCATATCCTAATAGCTTTACATCCAAAGTTTGTACATACTTCTTTAAATTTTACAATTATCTCTCTTCTTGTCTTCCACTAAACCCCAATATAACATGCAATTGTTCGGACATGCATGAATCCTTTTATAGCTTAAACCTAACTTCTTAATAAACTTTTTTGCCTCGTATAAAGATGTTGAGAGTTTAGCATGAGGTAAATCATCAATTAAAAGATCAATGATCATGGAAAAAGTTTTGTCTGTTGCACTACATAAGACTTCTATATGATACAAAAGAACAATGAATGATATTTTACTATATTTTTTGCAATCATGATACAATTCTTCATTTCCATCACCTAATTGCTCTTTTATTTTTTTCTTGTTGGACTTTCCATGCATCACCCCTAGGCTGGTCATCATTTAGTATATTTGAGTGATCGAAATCTTGAATTCTATTATCATCAAAGATACCAAAAACATCATCTAACATATCTTGCATTGGATATTGTCTAACCAACTCTTCTTGTGGTTGGGCTATAGTGTCAACATTATATTGCACATGCTTTTCTCCATGCATGTACCAAAATGTGTACTTTCTAGGAAACCCTTTTTGAAGTAGATGATTAAACACTTTAATTCTATCACCCATTTTACGAAATCCACATGTAATACAAGGACATGAAATTTGATCATTTATAGCTTCGTTCACTCATTGGTATCGAATGGTTGATTTTGAAACCACTGGTAGTAACTTCATTCATAACTTCACTCATATTTTGAAATCAGTTGGTACATCTTTCTCTATTCATATCCCAATGTCTCATATCTATCTTCTATCTTACTTTATTACTCTACTACTACCTTTAATAGAATATAATATATTCTAGTAGGTTCTATTGAACTAACATTTATTGAAAATTAGGGACTATAATTTCTCAGATTTCTATAACTAATGATATCAAGGATCAGAGAAGTTCAAAAGTAGGGATTTGAGAAACTCAAAATTATGGATTAGAGTTGATAAAGTGATTTGAAACAAAATTATATAATTAAAAAAGGAGATGAAGTGATTTCTTATCAATATATGAACAAGTTGGGAATTAATTGATTTCTGGATAGTGATGAAGTGAAGAGAAGAGAAGAGAAGTACATGAAAGTGTGGGTGATGAATGTGAAAGATGAACAATGGGCCATAGTGTTAGATTTGGGCCTTAATTTTTGAATTTGTCATGTTGTCCGTGAGTGTGGGAAAAAGTCTGTCCCCAAATGTCTTTTGTTTTGTAGTGCTTTCAGGATGCATGATTGTCCCTCCCAATAAATGTCGCTTTTAGAAATTGAATCCTTGACATTTTGGTCTTTCTAGGAATCTATCGGAACCTTACACTATTAGATTAACGCCTTGTTAAAAAATTTGACAAAGTGGAATGGAAATTTCACACCAAACTTCTATTTGGGTTTTTGAAAAACTTCAATTTAGAATTTGGGTAAAAAGTAAGCTGTTGTAGGCCCATAATTAATAAGGACCCAATATTTTTACCTATATAAATTATCTTATCTCCAAATTTCTTACAAAAATTACCTTTATGGGATAAGTCTGTTATTGTTTTTTTTAAAATTTGGTTCTGTTATTAATTATTATTTTATGAATTTTTTTAATACTTTCTTGGTTATCCATATCTATTCTATACTATATATAAAGCCAAAATATATTACAACTACCTATATATCATATTTTTCACTTACCTATTTTGCCCTTACAATTAATAATTATTACAATATTTTTTCATACAATAAAAAATATAATAAAGGTTAGAGGAAATTACATTCACTAAATATATCAAACTACTGATACAATTTTTAATACTATCACAATTTATTTTTATATTTTTATTAAAAACTTTAATATTATGTACAAAAAATATGATATAATCCTCTAAACTAAAATATATAAAATTAATTGTTCAATACTAAAAAGTAAGAATAAGAGTCGGCAGTGACTACCAAAACGCTAGTATTAATTATTGTATTATATTATCATATAATATATCTAACTAAAATAAGTGTCTAACTCATGAGATGTGAATTATGTAACTAACTAGATAATTAATAAACTAACTTTGTTGGGTGCATAACTGTTATCTCACTTTTTATACCACTTTGTGTATAATAATTCTCATTGGTTGAAGAAAAATTATTCAAGTTAAAACTGTAATTATTAAATATTTTTCTGGACAATCATAAACATTGAGCGACACAAACTAGTAGGACAACATATGTGTTCCCATATTTTATTGGTACTACTAAAGGTATTATCTCCTCCTTTAGATAAAGAACTAATTCATTTTAAAGTTCATAACTGTCAATTTCATCAAGTATTATTCTCGTAAATCGAACTCTTTACTTTTTGGTGATTATGGGATTTAACGGAAGAAAATAGGTTGAAGATTAGAACTTTGTTCTTAGAAATGACACTTTTATCACATGTGAATATTAGTAATTGATTGAGAATATTTAATTAGCCATATTAGTAAGAGAGAAAAAATTATATGGACTTAAAGTGGAAAAGTTATATATTTAATGATTGATTAGGTATTATTGTATTTCCATGTCATATCCATTTCATTAAGATAAAAATGACATGTGTGATATATTTACTTTACACATAATACAAAACTCTAATCAATTAGTAGTTTATGAAAAAAATATATACTTTGATAATGTAAGAGTTTTATGCATGTTAGTTCATCTTCTGTCCTTTATATTTTAATTTTCATCGACTCTTCAGAAAATAATACAAATAATGGATAATGATTAATTGTGTATAATTCCTTTTATTGACAATACATGAATATACATTCATTTATTTGTACTTACTATGCTTAAATCCTCTTTTTTATTTACTGTTTTGGTAAGACATTCATCCCATGTTCCAAAAATAGCAGACAACGCCAGAGATAAAGAAGCAAAGAGCTGAAGACTCATTAAACTAATTTAGATAAAAGTGATTCATGAATTCACTGAAAAATATATACGATAAAATGAAGTACAAACCCAAAGTATATTTTTTTTTTGGAAAATTCTCCTACTAAATCGTTCAACCTTTGGAGAATTAGTAAAAAGATATAATATTACTCGAAATTTTATGTTTTGCAAACTCTCTAAATATCAAATTGTTATGAGTTAATTTTTAGAAGAGATAATATACTCAAATTAGAGGTGTATGTATCGGAAAACAAAGCTACTTTGGAAAGCAAGTAGAAACAAAACGACAACAATAACAAATAATCGATTAATTAGTTAGAAAATCAAATAAAACGTTGATTGAATAATTCAAATAATTGACACGTTTTACACATTTTGAATAATTCGGTAGAGAGTTAGTTAAGTAAGTTATAATGAATTAAGCAATCAAGAAAGTGATTCTGATTCCGATTGTCAATGGAAAACTCAGATGAAGACAATGAACTTCTATTCCCTCCAAACCCTAACAATGCCACCAACTACATCGAAGAAGAATATCAAAACGACGACGATGATGAAGAAGGAAACGACGACGATGAAGAAGACGACGTCGTTTCACACTACCAGAACCATCGAAACCCTCAACCCTCACTATCGCAGTTACGCAAGCAGCATTTCAAGCTCGAAACGCTTACTCAGCGATTGTTATCGGAACTCGATCCAATTCGAGTCCACAACGTCTTAATAAACGGCAACACGAAGACCAAAGATTGGATCATTGAAGCTGAACTCAATGCGATCCATAACGCTACCACCGTTCAGGACTTGCTTCGTGCTTTGGAAATCGCACTGTCGAGGCTCCAGAGCCTCGAGGTTTTTGAATCCAGTAAGGTTCGACTTGAACCTGGGCCGCCGGAGTTGCCAAACACTACCAATGTCGTTATCGATGTCGTTGAGACTGTTAGCAAAGTCTCTGGTGAATTCGGCGTTTTTACTAAACTCGGGGTACAATCTTGTCCTCTAGTTTTATTATGAGATTGTACATTTGTTCAGAGTGAGAGATTTTATTGTTGTTTGAGGCATTGATGTTGTAGAACTTGTTGTAGTGTCGTTATTACTTAGAAGAGTTTTAAGCTGCTATTACATTGTGTTTACCGTAATTGTAGAAGATTGCCTAAAAAATGTGGCATGTGCGGTCATGATGTCACTGTAGAAACTCCTGAAATCGCAATAATGCGACCATAATTGCAGTTGCGATTTAAAATACTGGAGTGTCATTATTACTTAGCAGGGTTTTAAACTGCTATCCGAAACTACAGTTTTGGCTGTAGTATTGTAGTTTTAGTAGTCTCTGCTATTGTTGATGTGACCGCGACCATAATTTAAAACATCCTAATTGTTCTAAGTTCTGATTCATATGTGTATTTAAAATAAGAATGGAGTTTATTAGATTTTATATTTGTTCAGAGGTAGAGTTGTTAGTGTTGTATGAGGTATTGTAAAGAAAATCAGCAACGCCATAGATATTTTATGGATGAAAAAACTATATATATGCAATCTTTGAGCTTGTTGCATTGTTGCTCGTGGGTTTTAAATTGCGGTTCTCAACTGCAATTGCGGCTGTAATATTGTGATTTTAAGTGGTGTATGCAATTGTGGTCACAACAACTTAATTTTTCTGTAAATATCTGAAGTGGTACAACGTGATCATAACCGCAATTTAAAACCATTTTGCTTGCAGTTGGTAATACTTAATATGAGAATGATTGTTAGGTATGAGGTCATGACTTTTCTTTTTCTGGCCCTGCTTAATGTGGTGGCAACATCAAATGAGAAAACCTCTAATTACTAATTAAACCTGTTGTCAAGTTGAGACAAAGATATGACTTATTGCCTATCGAGTATCGATCAAATGTTAAGCTATGATAGCTTTAATGTATGCATGACTGTATTGACTGACCTCTCATATTAGTCTTCAAAATTATATGTGTCGGTTTTATTAGTTCCTGACTTTAGGAAAATATCATATTAATCCTCAAAATTGTAAGCACCAGCCATATTAATCCCTCATGTCAACCTTTGTTCAGTCTAATCGGTCATACGCTAGGACCAATTTGACCGATATATTACAGTTTTAGGTACTAATATGTTAATTTCCTAAAGGAATCTGTTAATTACAATTTTAACCTTTTAGGGATTAAAATGATGATATGATTCTTTTTTTTCGGTGGATATGAATTTTCAGCTATAAACTTTTCCTTTTGGCATAGTACTAAAGTTTATTTACTGCCCTTACACTGCTAATATCTATCTATTTTTTCAATGTGGAAAATTTGCAACGGTTTTGTGTAGACTAGTTCTTGGACTGCTGAAGGTACTCTTAAGTACAAAAACTTGTTAGGTTATGGTGATCTATGGGATGCTTCTGCAGCCTATGGTGCCAACCAAGCAACAGAGTTGAGTGTAGGGGTTTATGCCCCTCGACTTAAGGGATCTTTAACTCCTCTTGTAGCAAGACTATCCATTCTTTCCCAAGACTGGCAAGAGTTTTCTTCATACAAAGAGCAATTGTTGGGCATGTCTCTTGGCTTAATCTCAACAAAGCACCATGACTTGGCATACACTCTTGGGTGGCGTACCTTAACAGATCCATCACAAATGTCATCCAGGTCTATAAGGAGGCAACTTGGGCATGGTTTGCTGTCATCTTTGAAGTATACATATAAAGTTGACCGGAGAAACTCACCAATTAGGCCTACAAAAGGACATGCTTTTCTTTCTACCACTCACTTTGGTGGCCTTACACCAGATCATCGGAGCTTGCGGTTTCTGCGTCAGGTGCAACACAATGCTTTCATTCTCCTTCTCAGTTATTTTCTTCAAATCAGTTTTATGTGTCATGAATAAAACTTAATAGCCATTCTGTTAAGTGATAGCATTGTAATAATTTTGTCTATAATTTCCAAATTCATGCAGTTCGGAATTAAAAATTGAATTAATGACATTAAAGAGTAGGAAATTGAGGTTAGAACTTTATATTTTTGGGTACAGGCATAGTCCATCTCCTTGAATTGAGATAAAATGTTCAGAAAGTGGTTCTGTTATTTCATAAAATAGAATCTTTGTTAATATTCTTCTTTTTCTATCCATGCTGCCGTCATTCAGTTTTAATTTTTTTAGTCGTAGAGAGAGTAGGATGCACTTGTTTCAACGGGGCTCTGGGCATTCTATTTTATGAAAAGATGCCACTGCTTTTGCTGAGGAGGATGCTCATATGCTCAACTATCAAATTGGTTATTCTTGCTGTCTGAAAAATATTGGCACTAAAACATGATTGTTTGTTTATGGACTTATATTCTTTAATGCATTTATATTGGGTAATTAATAATTCCTTTTGAATTGGGTAATTAATAATCCAAATCCTATGAACTTGATTCTTTCTTTATCATAAAATAAATAAACTTAACACAACGGTAAAGTTACTGCTTAGTGACCATGAGGTCATAGATTCAAATCTTGGAAACAACCTTTTCGCTTGTAGGGGTAAGACTATACATATCTACCCTGACCGCCCTTTTATGCCAAAACTTGGTTTAGAAATGTTTTTGATTTTTGTAATTGATGGGGATGGGGATTTTTTATACATTAAAAAAATGTTGGGGATGGGGCCATAATTGCCTTCAAGGTATGTTCAGTAACTTTTGTATTACTGCTTGTTGCTGCAATAACCCTTATGCATCTTAATATTTCTTTTATACTCTTTGATCTTTTTAAGTATATTTTCTCTTGACTAACTCTTTTAACTCTTACAATGCCAGGAGTTTGATGTTCGCTATGCTGTCCCGTTTGGGTTTTATAATACAGCACTGAACTTTGGGATTTCTGCTGGTGCTGTTTTCCCATGGGGGCGTGGTTTTATGGACAAGCCCTCTCCTCTCCCTGAAAGGTTTTATTTGGGTGGTGATTTCTCTCCAGTTTGCACCCTAGGAGGTCCAATGAAATCGTGGGGATTTAAGACTAGGGAATTAGGTCCCACTGAACCACAAAGGAAAGGCAGAGATGGAATTTTTGACGGGTATGATGATTCCTCTAGATGGGACTCCATTGGAGGAGACCTTGCTGTTACTGCTTTTGCAGACCTCTCCTTTGATATTCCAATTAGGTGGTTGAGAGAGTATGGAATCCATGGGCATGTTTTTGCTGGTGCTGGGAATACCACTAAATTAACTCAGAATGAACATAAAAACTTCTCTCCTCGGAAGTTCTTAGACTCCTGTCAAACATCGGTGGGATGTGGATTTGTTATTCCTACTAGACTTTTCCGCCTAGAGGTTAGCCTTTGTCTTAATATTTTTACTTAAATAAGTAATGGACTGCTACACCTACCTTCCCCAGACCCTACTAAGTACGAGATTCATACATGAAATGAAGTTAGATGAATGATGGAGTTTGGGGTTAAATGCAATTTCGGGATGTAATCTGTCATGGTTGCAAGTTTGCCATATTTCTTAGAAATATTAATCTGATTTATGATGTGCTTCTCCCCTTATCTCCCTCCTAAATCCTTATTTGGTATTTACTTGTTATGTATCATAAAATTTTATGATTTCTTCATTGACATGCTTGTCATTGTTTCAGGGTAACTACTATTACATACTCAAGCAGAATGGACATGATCATGGGAAAACTGGATTTAGGTTCGGCTTCTCGGCTCCTTCATAGAGGCTGAGTTCACAACTGAGGTTCTTTTTCTTTTTATGCAGTTCTTAAGCATTAAACATTTTTACTATTTGTGATTGTGCACTTGTAACTTCAATGTGTGGTGCCTTAAGTTTTGTGTAAGTATTGTAGGATTAAAATTTGATTTGTCAATATATTTGTACGTACTAGTATGTTATTTTTGTTCTTGCTGTTCTGCCTTGAAACGGTTGTACCTTAGCTAACAATATTAATAAGGGGGAAAAGATAAATTCATAATGCAATCATAATCCTAACATTATAACTGCAACCATAATTTAAAACCCTGAACTTATTAATATAAACTTTTCTAGCTATAAATTCCATGTAAGTAACAATGGAAGTACATAAGGATGAACAAGTGAGGAGAGATAAGATATAAGTGTATATGAAACTAACTAAATTTCAGGAATATTTATTACAAGAACATAAAATGACTAGTGAATAATATTCCATCTCTTAGGACTATTATTACAAGAACATCAAATGTGTTACAAAGGTCTTTAGACCTTATGATGGCCAAGAAAATTTATAAGAGAAAGAAAAAAAAAAGAGTGACACCATATATAACAAGTGGGATATGGTAAGTATGAAAGGACATCTTATGTCCCAAAATATGAGTTAACTTAAATATATTTTTTCAACTAATCACAATAAGTGGTATACATAATGACATATCATATTGGATAACATATGTGTTTCCGGTAAGTATTTAGCTTATAAAAACATGGATACAATAATCTAATATCATAGTGATTTAACTTGTGATATTTAGCTTGTGTAGGGTACTTAGATGAATCCATGCAAGTTATGCCAACCTGAAATACTTCAAACAAAAACTCATTCTAAAATTGAAAGAAAACTAAAAATTTATGACAAAAGTTATTCAAATAATATTTTTATATTGTGAAATGAGATAAGAACCTAAAGTTTATGTAACAAAACTAATGTTTTAATTAGATATATTTTAGCCTTTTCACACATCCATAGTGTTAGTCCTTACCTTGTTGGTAGTGATGAAACTATGTCAACTTGACCCAAATCAAATGCCATTACCAACCCAATAACAATCTATTACCTATATAATAAAAAAGCTCTCTCATGACATGTGTCAATCTCTCAAGCCCTCATGACATGTGTCAACCTCTCAGCAAAACTCATGACATATGTCAACCTCTCATCAAAACTAAAGCTCCATCGTGACATGCGTCAATCTCTCAAGCCCTCATGACATGTGTCAACCTCTCATCAAAACTAAAGGTCCCTCATTACATGTGTCAACTTCTCAATCAAAACTTTTCCTCCAAAACATGTCAATCTTCCATTTTTGTTCATTGTACAATTTAATTCTAATAATTAATGAGCCCATTTGTTTTTTATTATATAAAAAAATTACATCTCACAATAAAGGGGATTGAATCCCTTTTCACATGTGAATTACTTCTCCACCATTATCATTTCATATCTCCATATTCTTCTCTCCCTTTCATTTCATATTTCTCT
>NC_032011.1:21412746-21418211 GCF_001865875.1 Lupinus angustifolius | reverse complement strand
GATTTAAACAGTTAAACCATATGCTCTAACCGTATGATTTTATATATAACTAATATTTTTAACAATATGAATGCAGTGGTAACATATATGATTTTAGCCATGCTAATGTAAGCAACATACATATTCTTAATCATAAATGCACATGTAATATGTGTTATTAATCATGCGGCAAAAAAATACCATCCCATGCAAATGCTCGGATAACTTGCTAGTTTCTCAAATAAAAATAACTTCTCCAAGTTTCCCTTTTCACATAGCAACAAAACATTCATTTTTCTCCTCCTTTTCCTTCTATCTCTTTTCTTTTCTTCCCTTTTCAACAACACCAAACAAAGCACTGTGACTCATATTAGACCCTAAATAATGTTAATAACTATAGAGATTTCTAATACTTTTTATGGTATGGCAGAACGAGCAAGAAATAAATAGTAGGTTCATATTGACAACTCAATTGGTAAAAAATGAGAACATATAATTAGATTTGATTCATGTGAACACTCAATTTTGTCCAACCTATTTACACAATAAAAAATACAGAGATTTTAAAACAATAAAAAAAATGGAAAAAATATCATTTGTTAGAGGTCCTAAAACCAACTTTATATTGACTATTAGATTCATAATCAATTAGAAAACCTTTGGTTAATGAGAGCTTGTTTTTAATTAATAATAACCAGTTTTTATTAAAAAAGTAACTTTACAAATGGTTTAATTGGAAAATTAGAAAAACAGAAAATGAAAAGAAGCCAGGGATTTAAGTGATATTACTCAGTTATAAGAATATGGCAAATGAATCATCTTAAACAAAAAAGGCAATAGAAGGTGAGGATGTTCTGAATTTTTATTGGTCATTAAAAACAAAAAGAGCAGTTATAAAAGAAAGAAGACATAAAAAAGAACAGTTATGCTTCTGGGTCAGAATATATTAGAGACCAAAACATGAAGGTCACTGTTGTGTATAACCATTTTGGACCTAATTGCAACCAACGCATGCCAAGGTAATTTATTATTTAACTTGAGGTTTTGAGGGTTTCCACAATGACATCGCGACCACAATTATGTGCATTTTTCAACAAGTTTATGCAATTGCAGTAAAAGCAACTGCAATTCGGATCACAACCATGATTTAAAACATTGTTGAGAAGTTAAAAAATATATACATGTGTAGATGTACTAGATAATGTTAATTTGTACTAATTAATTAACAAACGTTGCAGGATTCGACATGGANATGCACATGTGGCCAATAATCTTTACCTTGGATGGTTGCAATATGCCATTGGTGGAAGCATGGAACCCAGCCTCAAAAGTGAAGCAAATCTCTTCATTGCACCAAAATCTGGGAGCAGGGAGGTAGTCAATTTAGCAATTCTAGTTCAACTTTTTAATGATTAATGAGGATGTGATCTCACTTAATTAATAATAGGTCAAGAAAGTTAAGTTTTTGTGTATATATAAAATGGTTGAACTACAGTTTTCCTTGTTACGTAATGTGTGTAGGTGACATGGAGGAAAAGCAATGGCCACAATGGGGAAACATGGAAATTTCACTCAGTAAAAGACATTTTTGAAAACGGAGCATCCTTCATGGCAACGAAAGGTGGACATGTACAAAAGCCAAATTATACCATGGAACAAAGTTTTATAGTTTCTGATGCCAAATCTGTGAGATCGTTGACAAGTTCATCAGGAGCATTACGATGCAGTAAAACTTCTGTATGCTGAACATAAAAAATAAATTTTTGATCTTGAATCTCTACTAGATTCTAAGTTTAGATTTACATGCTTTTCAAATTTACAAGTGATTCATGAGTGTGTAATTGTATGATTTATACGTATATATCACATTGAAAATTCGATCAATAGAAAGGAAGTTCAATTTAGGCTATTCCACTAGAACTGCTCTTGTGATGCAAGAAGTGTGTGAATGAGACATCTTATCTGAAGTCATATGTTCCAAAAGAAAGAAAGACGAACTTTTGTTTCTTCTTTTTAGACGTCCAGGATTATTTTATTAACGTACATAGTTTTTTTAGTATTAACAAAAGAGATACAAAATAAAACAGTCTTTCTCCCTTGAGCCATTAAAATACCAAATCCTCATGCATTGGCACAACCTAATAAATCCTTGTATATATACACACATAGAGATAAGACAAATTATTACAGCAAACATGCATACCAAAACAATGATCAAAACAAGCATAAAATTTGCCCCAAAAATAAAAAATTAGAGTTCACAAACTCATTTATCCTCTAATCACCTTAAGACTCTTTGGTTCACTAACTTATTCAATAATATGCTTCGATATGAAACACTGAAATAATTCAGGTTCTCCCCCAAAATCTTCTTAGGCAACAATGATTTTTCCAGTACAGGAACTTCCACCAAAATTAGCACAATAATTAATAAACAATGAATATGCATTTAAACACAATATTTCATCAAATAACAAAACTGTGTAAGATTTTGATGGCATTAATATGCGGGATATGGTTGTGTTAATTTGTGATAAAATGAAACGGTGTTTGATACATTTAACTCAATCTACCTAATAGGAAAAAAGCTTTCCTTGTACTGTAGTTAAAATAGGACACACAGGTTTGCGTATAGCTTCGAACTCTTCAGCGATATTTCCAAATAAACAATGACATTTGAAGATATAGAGCTTACTATCTTGTTTATTATTCAATCGAAACATGTTGATTAGCATGAATAGAAAGTTGTGTATCATTTTTTTCATTTTCCTATATATTTGTCAGTAATAATTGGTTACAATGATTGTGCATAGCAACCAATTTTATCGGACCCATCTTAATATCTAATACGTATA
The DNA here is from genome assembly GCF_001865875.1 of Lupinus angustifolius. Taxonomy (NCBI): domain Eukaryota; kingdom Viridiplantae; phylum Streptophyta; class Magnoliopsida; order Fabales; family Fabaceae; genus Lupinus; species Lupinus angustifolius. The sequence continues at coordinate 21,415,377 of NC_032011.1, read as the reverse complement.
GAAAAACAAAATAGAAAAGCTAAAAATGATGAACATGTTATCAGTTTGATTAATTTTGTTGATAATTCCATTATTTGATTTCCTAAACAATAATTAAATTAAGGATCACGATTTGAAAATAAATAGAACGAAACAATATTTTTACTCATTTCACCTAGAAAATAATTTCTGATTCCGTTTCAAATTTCCCGCTCAATATTTGTGTATAAAAAGAAAAAGGTTTTAAATGGCTTAATGAACATTTATTGACTCACTAATGACCGAATATCATTTCAAAATCAATTTCACTCCTCCATTTTGGTTTTCTATTTAAAATAAAAAATAAAAAAGGTTTCGAGTAAATTAATTGACACTTTTTGGCTCAATAATGGAGAGATTTCATTTCAAAAGAAAGACGTGGTAATGCCCTCTAATTTTATTTTTTAATAAAATAAATAAAAAAAGCAGTCTAGTAATACTATGTGACTATATAAAAGTTAAATAATTTTTTTACCCATTCATGGATGATGTTTTATGACTATATAAAAGTTATAAGTAGTTGTTTGCCTCTGTCCAAAACAGACCACACAAATTTAGCAAATTCACATAACTTGAGGTTTATATTCTAAACTAGCCAAACCTTCCCATTTCTATTCATAACTTCTCTATTGCATGGTACACTCTCTTGGCCATAGCTTCACAAAACAACTTCAACAAAATCCAAACAAATCCTAACCACTCTACCCTATATAATCACATCATTCAAGCTCTACTTCTCCAATATACATTAGCAAACATTATATTTCCCGTCTCTAATATTCTTTGACATTTGAAGTCAATCAAGAAAGGTATCGTAAACCATGGCTTCTCAACTTAGCAATTTCATCCTTCGACATTTTGTTTTGGCTATTCTAGTTCCTACCCTTTTCACTCCAAACTTCACCTATGCCAAGAAATCCAAGATCATTGGCTTGCAAATGAATGTAATTGATAAATGTTGGAGATCAGATCCTGAATGGAGGAAGCATCGGCCACAACTTGCTAGATGCTCAATGGGTTATGCCGGGAAGATGACAAATAACATTGGTGAAGGCCTCATCCATTATAAAGTTACTGATCCTAGTGATGACCCTATAAACCCTAAATATGGCACCTTGAGGTATGGAGCATCTGTGATCCAAGGGAAAGTATGGATTACATTCCAAAGAGACATGGTTATTAGGTTAGTGAGACCACTTCTCGTTAGTAGTTTCACCACCATTGATGGTCGAGGAGTTGATGTCCACATTGCTCATAATGCATGTTTAATGATCTTTAAGGTAAAAATCAATAATTCTTGCTACGAGTTCTACTAAGTTTCCCATTAAGCTATTTAAAATCATGTACATTTATCTTTAACTCTTGATTATTTTGGTTCTCAATTTCGTATTTAATGTCCACATGGATGCAGCACTAACATTTTGTATAAAGACATAACCAAATTGACACTATTTTATATGGACTACAAATTTTTTGAAGAGTTTTTATTTATCGTCTTTATACCATGTAAGAAAATATCAAATGAACACACCCAATTACTTCCTCATTTTGATATAAATATAATAGAACCCACCCTTCTGCCTATGACTAAACATGCACCATTGGCATTATAAACTTTTGTTGTTACCATGCATTCACACATGGCGGAGCCACGGCGTGCACTCACGTATTATGAAAAGAAGATTATATATACTACTGTTAATATTTTTTGCAATTTTGGTCATATAAAATTGCACCAAATTCTCGTCGAATCCTATATTCATTATTGCGATCCACAAACCATAATTAATTAGAGATTTTTTATTTGTTTCTAGGCTACCGACATAATCATTCATGGCCTCCGTATTCATCATTGCAAACCTCAAGCACCTGGGATGGTGATGGGACCTAATGGAAAGGTTATGCCTTTAGGTAAAGTAGATGGGGATGCAATCCGATTAGTTACCGCTTCAAAAATTTGGATTGATCATAATACACTTTATAATTGCCAAGATGGTCTTCTTGATGTTACACGAGGTTCCACTGATGTGACTGTCTCGAACAATTGGTTCAGATTTCAAGACAAGGTTATGCTTCTGGGGCACGATGATGGATATATTAGAGACCAAAACATGAAGGTCACTGTTGTGTATAACCATTTTGGACCTAATTGCAACCAACGCATGCCAAGGTAATTTATTATTTAACTTGAGGTTTTGAGGGTTTCCACAATGACATCGCGACCACAATTATGTGCATTTTTCAACAAGTTTATGCAATTGCAGTAAAAGCAACTGCAATTCGGATCACAACCATGATTTAAAACATTGTTGAGAAGTTAAAAAATATATACATGTGTAGATGTACTAGATAATGTTAATTTGTACTAATTAATTAACAAACGTTGCAGGATTCGACATGGATATGCACATGTGGCCAATAATCTTTACCTTGGATGGTTGCAATATGCCATTGGTGGAAGCATGGAACCCAGCCNCTCATCCTCTTGCTCATCCTCATCCTCATGCTCATGCTCGTCCTCCTCTTATCCTCATCCTCTTCCTCATCCTTCTCCTCCTCCTCATCCTCATTCTCATCCTCCTCCTATCCACATTCTCATCCTCATCCTCTTCC